>NW_027016782.1:0-142626 GCF_036934945.1 Oncorhynchus masou masou
TTCCATACACTGCTACGTGACCCAGTACACTGGACACCTGAAACAGGAAATTTGATCTTGAACTATTGGTTGGATAATTTAAACATGTAAGAGGAGTACAGTGCCCTGATACAGCTCCATATTCAAATATCACTAACCTTTCACACTCATATAGGCTTTCTGAGATGGAAAGGTATTGGAACGGGGATTATCGTTTTTATCCCCACCCCCAGAATAATGGATAGGATAGAGCTTGAAGGGACCTTCACCTATACCATAGGAGATTAAAATTGTTGGATCATTTTAACTATGTAACTGATATCCCCTTTGTGCCATTTACAGATCCCTCTTCTTGGGAACCTAGAGTACAATCCATGTCTCCATCCATTCGGACGTTGATTAGGAAGGATCTGGATGCATTTAGGAGGTTCCGACCGGGTCCAGTCACTGGGGGTAATATCACGGAACTGGAGCGGGATATTATTAAATCATTGGGGTCCAACCAGAGTATAGTTATCAAACCAGCGGATAAAGGATCACAGATTGTAATTATGGACAGAGTACAGTATTTGTTGGAGGCTAACAGGCAACTAAATAACGTGAAAAATTATGTCCCGTTAGATCACTCTATCCAATCTGAAACTCAAAAAAGGATCAAGGTGATATTGGCGGAATTGCTGGAAAATAAGTTTATTTCGTCCAAGCAATACTTACCTGCTGGGCCCGAGGAGCCAAGACCGCGACAATTCTATCTCCTTCCAAAAATTCATAAACCTTTGGAAGAGTGGTCTGTGCCCTTTCAGATTCCTAGTGGCCGCCCAATTGTTAGTGACTGCGGATCGGAATCACCGAATTGCAGAATATATTGATTACTTTATTAATCCGTTATCCCAGAGGCATGCTTCTTATGTTAAGGATACATATGATTTTGTGGATAAACTTAAAGGCCTTGAATTACCACTAGGGGCGTTTTTATTTTCAATAGATATCAACTCATTATATACAAACATTGAAACCTCTTTGGGACTGCGGCGATAAAACAGGCATTTGATAGATTTCCTGATCCTCAGCGTCCGGATAAGGAAATCTTAGATCTGTTGGAGCTTAGTCTCTTGAGGAACGATTTTAATTTTAATGATGAGTTCTATCTTCAGATTCATGGGACTGCCATGGGTAAGAAATTTGCTCCGGCCTTTGCTAACTTATATATGGGCTTCTGGGAAGAGACGGCTTTTCTTAAGTGCCAGATCCTTCCTTTTCTATATCTTAGGTATTTGGATGATATTTTTGGAATTTGGGTGAGTTCTATGCAAGACTTTGAGTGCTTCTTAGAAACTCTTAATACACATCATCCGGCCATTACAACCTCCCACAATATACAAAGGGAAAACTAGAGTTTTTGGACACTCAGGTCCTAATGATACCCTCAGATGGGGTAATTAAATCATTGGCCACTAAAGTTTTCTTTAAGGAGACTGATAGGCATACCTTGTTACATAAAGCAAGTTACCATCCAAAACATACTTTCAGAGGGATCATTAAATCCCAGCTGATTCGGTTCAACAGAATCTGCACATTGGGTGAGCATGTGGAGGAGGCCACAACTATACTTTTTAAAGCCTTGGGGCCACGGGGGATACTCCAAACGTTTCCTTAGGGGAATAAAGATGGAAGTACAGGAATTATTTGGGGAAGGGGGACACAATAAAACAGTGGAAACACATACTTTGATACCATTTGTTACAACATACTCTGGGAATTTAAGTGGTTTTGGTAGGAACTTGAGGTCCAATTTCAGGGAGGCCCAACAAGTGGTGGAGGGACTGGTAGATTGTAGAGTAATCTCAGCGTATAGAAGAAATAAAAATCTCGGGGACAGTCTGGTCCACTCTGCCTTTCAGACGAAAAGGGTACCTAATAAATTGGATAAATATTTGGGGAAACCAAAGTATGTTGCTAATGCTTTTTCGGGGTTGGGGTTCCTTGTAAGACAGAGGATCGAACTGTCCACTGTAAACTTGATCTACGGAATTAAGTGCAAATTGTGCCAAAAGATTTACATAGGAGAAACAAAGAATGCATTACAGGTTAGACTGAAGCAACACCTATACCAGATAGCTAAGGGTAATAAGACTACGGTGTTGTATGCGCATTTTGGCATACATACAGTGGACGGTTTGAGTATCTTTGGCTTGGAGACAAATGGGAGTTGGTCCAGGGCACAACGACAGGGGATGGAAAGAACTTGGATTGGGCGTCTCAATACGATAGACCCTAAGGGCCTGAATGAAAAATATTGATTTACTTTGGCTTATCTAACGGATGGAAGGGGTCATCTTTGGTGTAGTGACATGGGCTATTTAGGGTGGGGGAGGGAAGAGGGGAGGTGGTGAGGGCCGGTGGAGAGCCACTCAGTATAAATGTTTGTTTATGGTATTGTCCATGATGGATTTGCCATTGTCTGATAGCACTTATGATTGTTTTTTTATTCAATTATTTATGGATTTATTTATGGACCATAAAAATGATGGCACTTATTTTTACTATATTTTTTGATTTTTTTAGTGTGGTGTGGTTTTATTTCATTTATTTATGGATTTATTTATGGATCACAAAAATGATGGCACTTATTTTTATCATATCCTTGATCTTTTAGTGTGGGGTGGTTTTATTGGATTATTTGGATATTTTTATAGCACTTATTTTGTGTTTGTTTTTGTTTGTTTATTTATTTATTTTAGTCGGGTGGCTCACCTGGTAGACCCTAACCTGAATTTTAACCTTAGACCCTAGGTACCCCTAACCCTGAGACCCTCATGCCTAATCTTTTATTGAATTTAACCCTGACCCTAACTTCTATCCTAACCCTAATTCTAACCTTAACCTCAATCTAACCTTAACCCTAACCTTAACCCAAGTTACCCTAACCCTAATTCTAACCCTAACCTTAAACCTAATCCTAACCTTAACCTTAACCCAAGTTACCCTAACCCTGGCCCTAACCCTAACCCTAATCCTAACCCTAACCCAAGTTACCCTAACCCTAACCCTAATTCTAACCCTAACCTTAAACCTAATCCTAACCTTAACCTTAACCTTAACTTAAGTTACCCTGGCCCTAACCCAAGTTACCCTAACCCTAACCCTAATTCTAACCCTAACCTTAAACCTAATCCTAACCTTAACCCTAACCTTAACCCAAGTTACCCTGGCCCTAACCCTAACCTCAACCCTAACCTTGAACCCTTAGATTCTGATATCTGATTTTTTGACTCAACCCTGACTGGTGTTTTAATTTGACCCTTATGATAATCCGAATTTGAACTTGGACCTTGACCTATGGTTTTCAAATTTCCAGCCTAAGTTTTAGCTCTGGCTTTGTGTCCCTACACTTTCATATCTAGTTTGAATTTCTACACTCTCTACATCTATTTCTAAATTTCTACACTTTCTATATTTATTTCTAATCCGAGACGACTGCTCTGAGTTTAGCATTGGCCTTTTTCTTAAATATAGAATTTCTGGCCTAACTTAAGCCTTATTTTAATGTTTCATTTTGGTCCCCCTTTTTCCCCCTTTTTTTATATGGTTTTTCTAGTCTTTTAAAGTATATAATACACAAGTCTCACCATTTACTTTAAAGTGGTTGCCTGTGCCAGTGCACACCAGATTCGTCTGTTTCTCATTTCACCTAACCCTAACCCTAACCCTAACCCTAACCCTAACCCTAACCCTAACCCTAACCCTAACCCCTAACCCTAACCCTAACCCTAACCCCTAACCCTAACCCTAACCCTAACCCTAACCCTAACCCTAACCCTAACCCTAACCCCTAACCTAACCCTAACCCTAACCCTAACCCTAACCCTAACCCTAACCCCTAACCTAACCCTAACCCTAACCCTTACCCCTAACCTAACCCTAACCCCTAACCCTAACCCTAACCCTAACCCTAACCCTAACCTAACCCTAACCTAACCCTGGCCTAACCCCTAACCCCTAACCCTAACCCTAACCCTAACCCTAACCCTAACCCCCTAACCTGGCCTAACCTGGCCTAACCCTAACCCCCTGGCCCTGGCCTGGCCCTAACCCTAACCCTAACCTAACCTGGCCTAACCCTAACCCTAACCCCTGGCCTGGCCCTAACCCCTGGCCTAACCCTGGCCCTGGCCTAACCCTAACCCCTAACCCTGGCCTGGCCCTGGCCTGGCCTGGCCTGGCCTGGCCCTAACCCTGGCCTGGCCTGGCCCTGGCCTGGCCTGGCCCCTGGCCTGGCCTGGCCCTGGCCTGGCCTGGCCTGGCCCTGGCCTGGCCTAACCCTGGCCTGGCCTGGCCTGGCCTGGCCTGGCCTGGCCCTGGCCTGGCCCTGGCCTGGCCTAACCTGGCCTGGCCTGGCCCTGGCCTGGCCTGGCCTGGCCCTGGCCCTGGCCTGGCCTGGCCTGGCCTGGCCTGGCCTGGCCCTGGCCTGGCCTGGCCTGGCCTGGCCCTGGCCTGGCCTAACCCTGGCCTGGCCTGGCCTGGCCTGGCCTGGCCTGGCCTGGCCTGGCCTGGCCTAACCCTGGCCCTGGCCTGGCCCTGGCCTGGCCTGGCCTGGCCCTGGCCTGGCCTGGCCCTAACCCTGGCCTAACCCTGGCCTGGCCTAACCCTGGCCTGGCCTGGCCCTAACCCTGGCCCTGGCCTGGCCTGGCCTGGCCTGGCCCTAACCCTGGCCTGGCCTGGCCTGGCCCTGGCCCTGGCCCTGGCCTGGCCCTGGCCCTGGCCCTGGCCCTGGCCCTAACCCTGGCCTGGCCTGGCCTGGCCCTGGCCTGGCCTGGCCTAACCCTGGCCTAACCCTGGCCTAACCCTGGCCCTAACCCTAACCCCTGGCCTGGCCCTGGCCTGGCCTGGCCTAACCCTGGCCTGGCCCTGGCCTAACCCTAACCTAACCCTGGCCTAACCCTGGCCCTGGCCTGGCCTGGCCTGGCCTGGCCCTGGCCTGGCCTGGCCTGGCCTGGCCTGGCCTGGCCCTGGCCCTGGCCTGGCCTGGCCTGGCCCTGGCCTGGCCCTGGCCTGGCCCTGGCCCTGGCCTGGCCCTGGCCTGGCCTGGCCTGGCCTAACCCTGGCCTGGCCTAACCCTGGCCTGGCCTGGCCTGGCCTAACCCTGGCCTGGCCTGGCCTGGCCCTGGCCTGGCCTGGCCCTGGCCTGGCCTGGCCTGGCCTGGCCTGGCCTGGCCCTGGCCTGGCCTGGCCTGGCCCTGGCCTGGCCTAACCCTGGCCTGGCCTGGCCTGGCCTGGCCTGGCCTGGCCTGGCCCTGGCCTGGCCTGGCCTGGCCTGGCCTGGCCTGGCCTGGCCTGGCCTGGCCTAACCCTGGCCTAACCCTGGCCTGGCCCTGGCCTGGCCTGGCCCTGGCCCTGGCCCTGGCCTGGCCTGGCCTGGCCTGGCCTAACCCTGGCCCTGGCCTGGCCTGGCCTAACCCTGGCCCTGGCCCTGGCCTGGCCCTGGCCCTGGCCTGGCCTGGCCTAACCCCTGGCCTGGCCCTGGCCTGGCCTGGCCTGGCCCTGGCCTGGCCTGGCCTCCCTGGCCTGGCCTGGCCCTGGCCTGGCCTGGCCTGGCCTGGCCCTGGCCTGGCCTAACCCCTGGCCCTGGCCTGGCCTGGCCCTGGCCTGGCCCTAACCCCTAACCCTGGCCTGGCCCTGGCCTGGCCCTGGCCTGGCCTGGCCTGGCCTGGCCCTGGCCAACCTGGCCTGGCCTGGCCCTGGCCCTGGCCTGGCCTGGCCCTGGCCCTGGCCTGGCCCTGGCCTGGCCTGGCCTGGCCTGGCCTGGCCTGGCCTGGCCTGGCCTTAACCCTGGCCTGGCCTGGCCTGGCCTGGCCTGGCCTGGCCTGGCCTGGCCTAACCCTGGCCTTTTAACCCTGGCCTGGCCTGGCCTGGCCTGGCCTGGCCCTGGCCCTGGCCCTGGCCTGGCCTGGCCTGGCCTGGCCCTGGCCTGGCCTGGCCTGGCCTGGCCTGGCCTGGCCTGGCCTGGCGGTTCCCCTGGCCCTGGCCTGGCCTGGCCTGGCCTGGCCTGGCCCTGGCCTGGCCTGGCCTGGCCTGGCCCAGGCAATCCCTGGCCTGGCCTGGCCTGGCCTAACTGGCCTGGCCCCTAACCCTGGCCTGGCCTGGCCTGGCCTAACCTGGCCCTGGCCTTTGGCCTGGCCTGGCCCTGGCCTGGCCTGGCCTGGCCTGGCCTGGCCTGGCCTGGCCTGGCCTGGCCTGGCCTGGCCTGGCCTGGCCTGGCCTGGCCTGGCCTGGCCTGGCCTGGCCTGGCCTGGCCTGGCCTGGCCCTGGCCTGGCCTGGCCCTGGCCTGGCCTCTCCCTGGCCTGGCCTGGCCCTGGCCTGGCCTAACCCTGGCCTGGCCTGGCCTGGCCTGGCCTGGCCTGGCCTGGCCCCTGGCCTAATTTTAACCCTGGCCTGGCCTAACCTGGCCCTAATTTAACCCCTGGCCTGGCCTGGCCCCCCTGGCCCTAACCCTTCTAATACCCTGGCCTGGCCCTGACCCTAACCCCCCTAACCCCTGGCCTCTAACCCTAACCCCTGGCCCCCTGGCCTGGCCCCAAACCCTAAACCCTAAACCCTAAACCCTAACCCTAACCTGGCTACAAAGTCCACCTACAGATACCCCAAGGACCCTTCATCCACGACATTGGCCCAACCACACCCAGCCTGGCCCTACCCTCACCAACCCAGCATCATTGGATCCCTGGCTGGCCAAGAGCAGGACCTAAACACAGGAATAAAGATACTGAATGGAACCCAGGCCCCCCACCACTGGCTGGACCACCACTGAGCCTCCCTGTACAGCGGAGGAACGTCCTGGCCCTGACACTGCACCTGCACCTTACCACCCCACATCCCATACAAAAGTTAGGAGGTCATCAAGACCACCAAAAATAGTTTTTCAAATAGCACCATAGAGTTACCATGACCATGGACTCTCAAGAAATACTGGCCTTTTTATAAAAAAAAAAAAAAAAAAAAAAAAAAAGGAATATAACTATATTTTTATATATAAGTATATCACCTTTTTTCCAGGTTTCTTGAACTCAGGGCTTACCTGACCATGGACCCTTTGATACAAAGAAACTTCAAAATAGAATCTAAATAGCTAAATGGCCTTACCTAGAACCCTCACCATCTCACCATCCTTCCAAATCCACCTCACCGAAGATACCCACCAGCACCCCCAACGGACGAGAACCTTCTTTCTCCAACTACTCTGGGGGCCTGGCCGACTGTCCGACTCCCCTGCAGCGACCCGGACCCTAAGCAATCAGGCCCGTCCTACACCAAGCAAGAAGAAGGAGGAAATGGTAGACCGGACTCCTTCGGGACCCCTCTGGGGCCTGTCTAGACCTATCGGCTCAACCCTCCCAGCCCCCTTACACACGGGAGACTCACGTAACGCGCTGGACCACTATCTACCCCAGATTAGAGCTGGATTGGCAGTTTGTTCAGTAGCGTGTTTCCTCCTAGCGGGTTGGGATACCCAAAAGAGGGGCTTTTGGGTTATGCGCTGCGGCTGGAGGATCGCGCCTGCCGGATAACCCCTGGGGTGCCCAGATAATGTCTGGCGAGGTATCGGACCCCACAGAAGAATTTCCCCTGCGGGACCCCCTACCCCGCCGCACTTAGCCTGGACAACCGAACCATTTTTTTACCTGGACTACGAACCAATTCACTGTCTAGGGATGATATACCTCTGGAAACGTTACGATCCTGGAAGGGAGTAATTCCACTGGTCACCATCGCCCAAAACCACTGAATTACCTACGACTGAGATGGTGGGGATGGAAACACCCAATTAACTTCTACTACTGCCGGACGTTTCATACGTAAGCCAGAGAAGGTTTGCCGGTTTCTAAACCCTCCATACACCGACCTAAACACAGGACGTGACTCCAGGGGTGGATGCATGACAACCGTATAGAGGGCTCGCCTTCTGGGTTTTTGTCTGCTCAAACCACTGGCTGTTATAGACCGACCACTTGACAGGGACACATGGCAACCGACTGAGGTCCGGACCTGCACAAGGTACGTAACTCGATGGTTTTGCCTGATCCTACGCCGAGTATACCCATACAGACCAGCTGGATTTGACTAGACATGGGTTGATTTGGAATTAGGATCCTGGAAGGGAATAACTCCCAATTATACACATGATTGAAAACATCCAGGACCAAAGACTGACGAACACTGAGGTGGATACATAGACAACATGGAGCTAAAGAAGAAGGATCCAAAAGAGAGTAAAACTCCTGGGTTGCACTATGCTTTCCACCTCCGTTGACACAGCGGACCTGGACATCATGACCATACCACTCAACATGGACACATGGCAACCAACCGAGGACCGGAACTGCATAAGGGACGCAACTCAAGGGCTTTGCCTGATCCTAAGTTGAGTTGACAGACCTACCTAAACTTAACCCTTTCTATACCTACCCTAACCCTAACCCTAACCTAACCATCCCAAAACCCATACCTAAACTTAACCCTAACCTTAACCCTTCTTAAAAAACCATATCTTACCCTAACCCTAAACCCTAACCTTAACCATTCTAAAAACATACCTAACCCTAACCCTACAGACTGACAGTCCTTTAACCCAACCAACGGGTTAATCTACAAGTGGGCTACCATGGGGCCTACAACTTTGGCCGGCCGCGCCCGTACCCTCCGACCCGCGCGTATATGATGTGGAGTGCAACCCTCCCTTCCCCCCTCCGGTTTCCACGTGTCAGAGATGGAAGTGGATCAACCGACTCAAAACTAGAAACCAAACCATGGCGAGTCACCGCTGCGTTGCTGGGTGTTGGATATGGACGCAGCAAGCCATTGACTTTTTATCCCTTACACTCACAAGGATCCTCCCAAATCTGGCCTTTCACAAGGGATTTTTCCTCCACCCTTGTACCCTTTGGACTGGTTTGATGGTGAACAGGTTAAAAATAATCATTAGATTTTATACCAACTAAAATAACCCTACTCCACTCCTGACCCCTGGATGCACACCACCTATTTTTTTCAACACAAAAGCTTTTTTTTTGATGAACACAACCACCCCCTCCCCTTTTTTTCAACAAAAGGAATCCCCCCCTTTTTTTCAACGAAAGAAGACCCCTACTCAAAGATTTTATCTTTTTCTACCAAAGAGGATTTCGTCTCAAGATCCCCCTCTTTTTACTCAAGACAAAGGTTTTTAAAAGACACTACCCCTTTTCAACCAAAGAGGATTCTCTCAAAGATACCTACTTTTTTTACTCAAGACCAAAGGCCTTTTCTTTTTTTTCTCAAGACACTAAACCCCCCCCCCCTTTTTTTCTTTTTTTCTTTTTTTAGCCTAAGACAAAAACCTTTTTTCTACAAAGAACTGGACTTAATACACTGATACAGGTGTAAGAGACTTTTTACCCATCCTGACGACCGTATTTCCAACTTAGTAGCAAAAGGATACAAATTACAATATAGGCCCACCACACTCACACCCCTGCACCATACACCCACTTACCAAAAACCCAGGATAATACCAAACATCCTACACCAGACCCTCCCCCAGGTAAGTATTCCAGGTAATTTTCTCCCCTACTGGAGTGGTCCCATCACCTTCGGAGGACCAACATCACTGGAAACAGCTCAAAAAGTTTCTGGACCCTTACCTCCCATTCCCCAAGTGGACGCTAACTACACAACACGGCCAAATCTACTATATACCCAGGATCCCAAATGGACGAAAACGCGATGGAAGCTATACTCCGGTAAAAAGCACCAACTAAAGACGACAAAGCAACACTTCCAAGCTGGCCAAACTAAAACTACCCCCCAAAAACACTACCTACCACTACCCTTCAACAAAGAAACAAGGTTATAAGTTCCCCACACACCTAGAAATGACCAGAGTTCACGAACTTTACTTCAACTCTACATCGCTCCTTTCTGCACTCTAACGCAAACTCCACAAACGGAAAAAGATGTCCACCACCTTTGAAAGCCTACAGATAGACCTATGGGTCACCTATAAACTCAACCATAGTCTCATCCGAATCCCACAGATGTCCACCCTACCCTCAACTCCTCCTGAAACTACAGAACCTCATCTTGGGTTCCTTCTAGGCCCAAACCCTCAACAAGAGCAGACCGCTCCCGACGCTAACACACAAGTCAATGGAGACACAGAGGTCAAACACTACTTTCTCAGAGGAGGATCTAATAAACTTCTACACATCACAGAAACTCCACGCTTGGCTCATCCTGACCCCTAAGACTTCTAGTCTTACCTAAAATCAACCTCACACCTCTGGGACCCCCACATCCTATACAGCACCCCAAAAGCAAAGTTCCATCCTTTCCATATCATTCTCCATAGGATTCAATGATAGAGGCTCCCCTACACCTAACAGACGAACAGACGCCTACCCGAAAAAAAACAAAAAAATCTCATTGGCCAAGAGACAAGCATGCTTCTCACATGCACACCGCATGCACACCTGGTCCACCAATAGGAACGATCTTTTGCTAAACCACACCCCTATTATTTCCCATAAAAAGATGAGCATCCCTCAGTCTCAGCACCATTAGGGTCGAAGAGACCCTGAAGAGCCTTCAACTGGACAAAGACTCAAGCTGGAACTCTACAAGGACAACCTCTTCCTCAACGGATCTACTGGGCCCTAGCTATATGCTTACCCCTAAAAAAGACACCTCATCGGGATCAAGACATCAAGCTTGGACTTCACACACCCCTTGGGCTCCAGCTTCATACTACTCCCTCAAAGACATCTCACCAGGATCCAGACATCTAACAGGGGCTTCTTCACACACACACCCCCTTGGACTGTAGCTATATGCTGCTCCCTAAAAGACACTTCACCAGGATCAAAACATCAAGTTGGGGCATCATACCCCTAAAAAAGACACCACATCGGCATCAAGACATCAATCTGGGACTTCACACACCCCTTGGGCTCTAGCTACATGCTACTCCCTCAAAGACCTCAGGATCCAGACATCTCACCCCTTGGAGGATCCAGACATCTAGTTGGGGCAGGGGCTTCAGGGGCTTCACACACACACACACCCCTTGGTCTGTAGCTATATGCTACTCCCTAAAAGACACTTCACCAGGATCCAGACATCAAGTTGGGGCCTCATACCCCCTGGGCCCTAACTATATGCTACCCCCAAACACCTCACCTGGATCAAGACATCAGCTGGGGCTCTGTACTCTCTACAGGCATCTCATCGGAACGACTGGGCTCTAGCTATACGCTACTCCCTAAATAAAGACACCTCACCAGGATCTAGATACCAGCGGCTACTCTGCACCTCTCATCCCCTACCCCCTCTCCCCCTACCCCTTCTCCTCCCGGAGAAAAAAAGCCTACAGCTTTACGCTACATCATTAATTCGGACTGTACCCTAACCCCCACTACTTCCTCCCCCATATAGGTACTCCTACGACGGACCTTCATAGACCTTCTAGACCGCCGAGCCTCAACCACACATACACCCACACACACCCTCATTTTTCCGGTCCACAATACGGCTTTTTACCGCATTATGACCGAGTGCGTTTTTTTTGCACCTTTTTCTCCTCCCTGCCACCTGATGAAGCTGAGCAAAGCAGAAACGCGTCGTGGCTGGGCTGCCCCTAGATCCGATGTGATGCTGTAAGGAAGGCAGGTTCCACACGGACTTCGGGGGTATCTCCTTTTGGCTACTCAATTTCCTTTGTACTTTTCTCTCTCCTTACTTTCAGTTTTACACAGGGACACACACACAGAAGATCTACAGGTCAGCGATGACCCTGGGCACTCTGATGGCTACTCGGACCCCTACTTCATCACAATACAAGCCCAAACAATTTCGACGGGGCATAGTTTTCTTCATAGACCCTCTACATTTTTTGAAAGAGACGCACAGAGGGTCCGGCCGAATAAGAGTTTCGACCGGCAACCTAGTCTCATCATAGGATCGTCGCACAGCTTACCCCCACCATACCAGAGGACCCAGAGACCCGGTCATATCCTCATAAGATTGACATAGGGAAGGGCTCCTTTTGGGCAACACAAACCCTCCTAACCTTCCCCCACATCATACCCTGACCAGGGTGATTGAGGGAACGGAGCAGAGGCAGAGTGTTAAGGTGGCCTCTGCATTTTCATCTCCATTCCATACCCAGACCTGGGTGGTATGGAATGTTAATCAGCAGGAACAGGTTAAAACTCTGTTACTACTTACCTCCATACTCTCTTCCCAGTCAACCCCATCTAAACATGGATTGCTGGATAGAACCACAGGCTGAATCCCCCAGTTGACCACCAGACCCACAGCCTATCCCACACCGTGGGACTCCTGGACCCTCTAGACACCAAACCTCCCATAACAACTGGAAGAAGAAACGTACAGAAGGGCCAGCAGATTAAAAGCGTTGACCGGCAGCCCAGTCTCATCATTGGAACGCCGACTTCACCTCACACAGAGACCCCTGTTCAGGCTTCAACTAATGGCACTACAGGCTCCCACCTACTCCAACCACACAGGACAACCTGATCTCACCAACCCAAGATCAACTAAGAACCTAAAGACAAAGAAACCCCTCAAAGAAAACAGCTTACCCCACCATACCAGGGGACCCAGAGACCCTGTCCTACCCTTACAAGACTGACATAGGAACGGACTCCTTTCGGACGACGCACACCCTCCACATCACACCCTGACCAGGGGGATTAAGGAAACGGAGCAGAGGCAGAGTGTTGAGGTGGCCTCTGCATTTTCATCTCCATCCCATACCCAGACCTGGGTGGTATGGAATGTTAATCAGTAGGAACAGGTTATAACTCTGTTACTACCTACCTCCATACTCTCTTCCCAGTCAACACCATCTAAACATGGGATTGCTGGATAGAACCACAGGCTGAATCCCCCAGTTGAAAAACTAGACCCACAGCTAATCCCACACCGTGGTACTCCTGGACCCTCTAGACACCAAACCTCCCATAACAACTGAAAGAAGATACGCACAGAAGGGCCAGCAGATAAAAAGCGTTGACCGGCAGCCCAGTCTCATCATTGGTACGCCGACTTCACCTCACACAGAGACCCCTGTTCAGGCTTCAACTAATGGCACTACAGGCTCCCACCTACCCCAACCACACAGGACAACCCGATCTCACCAACCCAAGATCAACTTAGAACCAAAGATAAAGAAACCCTTCAAAGAAAACAGCCTACCCCCACCATACCAGGGGACCCAGAGACCCTGTCACACCCTCACAAGGCTGACATAGGAACCGACTCCTTCTGGACGGCACGAAGCAGAGACAGAGTGTTGAGGTGACCTCTGTACTTTCCTTCCTGTCCAATACCCTCCCAAACCATCCACTCATAGAACCCAGCTCCGCTACAAAGTCCACCTACAGATACCCCAAGGACTGGATTCATCCACGACATTCGGCCCAACAACACACCCAGCTAAAAAGCAATACCCTCACCAACCCAGCATCATTGGATCAACGCGTCAAGAGCAGGACATTAAACACAGGAATAAAGATACTGAATGGAACATCAGGCCCCCACCACTATGGCTGGACCACCACTGAGACTCCCAGTACAGCGGAGGAACGTCCGGACAGACACTGCACCTGCACCTTACACACCCCACATCCCATACAAAAGTTAGGAGGTCATCAAGACCACCAAAAATAGTTTTTCAAATAGCACCATAGAGTTACCATGACCATGGACTCTCAAGAAATACTTTCCTTTTTTTAAAAAAAATAAATATATATATATATATATATATATATATATATATATATATATATATATATATATATATATATATATATATATATATATATATAATAGGAATATAACTATATTTTTTATATATAAGTATATCACCTTTTTTCCAGGTTTCTTGAACTCAGGGTTACCATGACCATGGACCCTTTGATACAAAGAAACTTCAAAATAGAATCTAAATAGCTAAATGTTATTTACCTAGAACCCTCACCATCCTTCCAAATCCACCTCACCGAAGATACCCACCAGCACCCCCAACGGACGAGAACCTTCTTTCTCCAACTACTCTGGGGGCCCGACTGTCCGACTCCCCTGCAGCGAGCGGACCCTAAGCAATCAGGCCCGTCCATACACCAAGCAAGAAGAAGGGAGGAAATGGTAGACCGGACTCCTTTGAGACCCCTCTGGGGCCTGTTGGTAGACCTATCGGCTCAACCCTCCCAGCCCCCTTACACACGGGAGACTCACGTAACGCGCTGGACCACTATCTACCCCAGATTAGAGCTGGATTGGCAGTTTGTTCAGTAGCGCGTGTTTCCTCCTAGCGGGTTGGGATACCCAAAAGAGGGGCTTTTGGGTTATGCGCTGCGGCTGGAGGATCGCGCCTGCCGGATAACCCTGGGGTGCCCAGATAATGTCTGGCGAGGTATCGGACCCCACAGAAGAATTTCCCACTGCGGGACCCCCTACCCCGCCGCACTTAGCCTGGACAACCGAACCATTTTTTTACCTGGACTACGAACCAATTCACTGTCTAGGGATGATATACCTCTGGAAACGTTACGATCCTGGAAGGGAGTAATTCCACTGGTCACCATCGCCCAAAACCACTGAATTACCTACGACTGAGATGGTGGGGATGGAAACACCCAATTAACTTCTACTACTGCCGGACGTTTCATACGTAAGCCAGAGAAGGTTTGCCGGTTTCTAAACCCTCCATACACCGACCTAAACACAGGACGTGACTCCAGGGGTGGATGCATGACAACCGTATAGAGGGCTCGCCTTCTGGGTTTTTGTCTGCTCAAACCACTGGCTGTTATAGACCGACCACTTGACAGGGACACATGGCAACCGACTGAGGTCCGGACCTGCACAAGGTACGTAACTCGATGGTTTTGCCTGATCCTACGCCGAGTATACCCATACAGACCAGCTGGATTTGACTAGACATGGGTTGATTTGGAATTAGGATCCTGGAAGGGAATAAGTCCCAATTATACACATGATTGAAAACATCCAGGACCAAAGACTGACGAACACTGAGGTGGATACATAGACAACATGGAGCTAAAGAAGAAGGATCCAAAAGAGAGTAAAACTCCTGGGTTGCACTATGCTTTCCACCTCCGTTGACACAGCGGACCTGGACATCATGACCATACCACTCAACATGGACACATGGCAACCAACCGAGGACCGGAAATGCATAAGGGACGCAACTCAAGGGCTTTGCCTGATCCTAAGTTGAGTTGACAGACCTACCTAAACTTAACCCTTTCTATACCTTACCCTAACCCTAACCTTAACCATCCCAAAACCCATACCTAAACTTAACCCTAACCTTAACCCTTCTTAAAAAACCATCTTACCCTAACCCTAACCCCTAACCTTAACCATTCTAAAAACATACCTAACCCTAACCCTACAGACTGACAGTCCTTTAACCCAACCAACGGGTTAATCTACAAGTGGGCTACCATGGGGCCTACAACTTTGGCCGGCCGCGCCCGTACCCTCCGACCCGCGCGTATATGATGTGGAGTGCAACCCTCCCTTCCCCCCCTCCGGTTTCCACGTGTCAGAGATGGAAGTGGATCAACCGACTCAAAACTAGAAACCAAACCATGGCGAGTCACCGCTGCGTTGCTGGGTGTTGGATATGGACGCAGCAAGCCATTGACTTTTTATCCCTTACACTCACAAGGATCCTCCCAAATCTGGCCTTTCACAAGGGATTTTTCCTCCACCCTTGTACCCTTTGGACTGGTTTGATGGTGAACAGGTTAAAAATAATCATTAGATTTTATACCAACTAAAATAACCCTACTCCACTCCTGACCCCTGGATGCACACCACCTATTTTTTCAACCCAAAAGCTCTGAGTTTTTTTTTTGATGAACACAACCACCCCCCTCCCCTTTTTTTCAACAAAAGGAATCCCCCCCTTTTTTTCAACGAAAGAAGACCCCTACTCAAAGATTTTACCTTTTTCTACCAAAGAGGATTTCTTCTCAAAGATCCCCCCCCCTCTTTTACTCAAGACAAAGGTTTTTTCAAGACACTACCCTTTTTCAACCAAAGAGGACTCTCTCAAAGATACCT
Organism: Oncorhynchus masou masou; assembly: GCF_036934945.1. Taxonomy (NCBI): domain Eukaryota; kingdom Metazoa; phylum Chordata; class Actinopteri; order Salmoniformes; family Salmonidae; genus Oncorhynchus; species Oncorhynchus masou. The sequence goes on from NW_027016782.1 coordinate 16,133, forward strand.
ACCTTTTTTTACTCAAGACCAAAGGCCTTTTTTTTTTTCTCAAGACACTAAACCCCCCCCTTTTTTTTTTTTTTTTTTTTTTTTTTTTTTTTTTTTTTTTTTTTAGCCTAAGACAAAAACCTTTTTTCTACAAAGAACTGGACTTAATACACTGATACAGGTGTAAGAGACTTTTTACCCATCCTGACGACCGTATTTCCAACTTAGTAGCAAAAGGATACAAATTACAATATAGGCCCACCACACTCACACCCCTGCACCATACACCCACTTACCAAAAACCCAGGATAATACCAAACATCCTACACCAGACCCTCCCCCAGGTAAGTATTCCAGGTAATTTTCTCCCCTACTGGAGTGGTCCCATCACCTTCGGAGGACCAACATCACTGGAAACAGCCCAAAAGTTTTTCTGGACCCTTACCTCCCATTCCCCAAGTGGACGCTAACTACACAACACGGCCAAATCTACTATATACCCAGGATCCCAAATGGACGAAAACGCGATGGAAGCTATACTCCGGTAAAAAGCACCAACTAAAGACGACAAAGCAACACTTCCAAGCTGGCCAAACTAAAACTACCCCCCAGAAACACTACCTACCACTACCCTTCAACAAAGAAACAAGGTTATAAGTTCCCCACACACCTAGAAATGACCAGAGTTCACGAACTTTACTTCAACTCTACATCGCTCCTTTCTGCACTCTAACGCAAACTCCACAAACGGAAAAAGATGTCCACCACCTTTGAAAGCCTACAGATAGACCTATGGGTCACCTATAAACTCAACCATAGTCTCATCCGAATCCCACAGATGTCCACCCTACCCTCAACTCCTCCTGAAACTACAGAACCTCATCTTGGGTTCCTTCTAGGCCCAAACCCTCAACAAGAGCAGACCGCTCCCGACGCTAACACACAAGTCAATGGAGACACAGAGGTCAAACATTACTTTCTCAGAGGAGGATCTAATAAACTTCTACACATCACAGAAACTCCACGCTTGGCTCATCCTGACCCCTAAGACTTCTAGTCTTACCTAAAATCAACCTCACACCTCTGGGACCCCCACATCCTATACAGCACCCCAAAAGCAAAGTTCCATCCTTTCCATATCATTCTCCATAGGATTCAATGATAGAGGCTCCCCTACACCTAACAGACGAACAGACGCCTACCCGAAAAAAAAACGAAAAAATCTCATTGGCCAAGAGACAAGCATGCTTCTCACATGCACACCGCATGCACACCTGGTCCACCAATAGGAACGATCTTTTGCTAAACCACACCCCTATTATTTCCCATAAAAAGATGAGCATCCCTCAGTCTCAGCACCATTAGGGTCGAAGAGACCCTGAAGAGCCTTCAACTGGACAAAGACTCAAGCTGGAACTCTACAAGGACAACCTCTTCCTCAACGGATCTACTGGGCCCTAGCTATATGCTTACCCCTAAAAAAGACACCTCATCGGGATCAAGACATCAAGCTTGGACTTCACACACCCCTTGGGCTCCAGCTTCATACTACTCCCTCAAAGACATCTCACCAGGATCCAGACATCTAACAGGGGCTTCACACACACACACCCCTTGGACTGTAGCTATATGCTGCTCCCTAAAAGACACTTCACCAGGATCAAGACATCAAGTTGGGGCTTCATACCCCTAAAGAAGACACCTCATCGGGATCAAGACATCTAGCAGGGGCTTCACACACACACACACCCCTTGGTCTGTAGCTATATGCTACTCCCTAAAAGACACTTCACCAGGATCCAGACATCAAGTTGGGGCCTCATACCCCCTGGGCCCTAACTATATGCTACCCCCCAAACACCTCACCTGGATCAAGACATCAGCTGGGGCTCTGTACTCTCTACAGGCATCTCATCGGAACGACTGGGCTCTAGCTATACGCTACTCCCTAAATAAAGACACCTCACCAGGATCTAGATACCAGCGGCTACTCTGCACCTCTCATCCCCTACCCCCTCTCCCCCCTACCCCTTCTCCTCCCGGAGAAAAAAAGCCTACAGCTTTACGCTACATCATTAATTCGGACTGTACCCTAACCCCCACTACTTCCTCCCCCATATAGGTACTCCTACGACGGACCTTCATAGACCTTCTAGACCGCCGAGCCTCAACCACACATACACCCACACACACCCTCATTTTTCCGGTCCACAATACGGCTTTTTACCGCATTATGACCGAGTGTTTTTTTTGCACCTTTTTCTCCTCCCTGCCACCTGATGAAGCTGAGCAAAGCAGAAACGCGTCGTGGCTGGGCTGCCCCTAGATCCGATGTGATGCTGTAAGGAAGGCAGGTTCCACACGGACTTCGGGGTATCTCCTTTTGGCTACTCAATTTCCTTTGTACTTTTCTCTCTCCTTACTTTCAGTTTTACACAGGGACACACACACAGAAGATCTACAGGTCAGCGATGACCCTGGGCACTCTGATGGCTACTCAGACCCCCTACTTCATCACAATACAAGCCCAAACAATTTCGACGGGGCATAGTTTTCTTCATAGACCCTCTACATTTTTTGAAAGAGACGCACAGAGGGTCCGGCCGAATAAGAGTTTGACCGGCAACCTAGTCTCATCATAGGATCGTCGCACAGCTTACCCCCACCATACCAGAGGACCCAGAGACCCGGTCATATCCTCATAAGATTGACATAGGGAAGGGCTCCTTTTGGGCAACACAAACCCTCCTAACCTTCCCCCACATCATACCCTGACCAGGGTGATTGAGGGAACGGAGCAGAGGCAGAGTGTTAAGGTGGCCTCTGCATTTTCATCTCCATTCCATACCCAGACCTGGGTGGTATGGAATGTTAATCAGTAGGAACAGGTTATAACTCTGTTACTACCTACCTCCATACTCTCTTCCCAGTCAACCCCATCTAAACATGGGATTGCTGGATAGAACCACAGGCTGAATCCCCCAGTTGACCAATAGACCCACAGCCTATCCCACACCGTGGGACTCCTGGACCCTCTAGACACCAAACCTCCCATAACAACTGGAAGAAGAAACGCACAGAAGGGCCAGCAGATAAAAAGCGTTGACCGGCAGCCCAGTCTCATCATTGGTACGCCGACTTCACCTCACACAGAGACCCCTGTTCAGGCTTCAACTAACGGCACTACAGGCTCCCACCTACTCCAACCACACAGGACAACCTGATCTCACCAACCCAAGATCAACTAAGAACCAAAGACAAAGAAACCCTTCAAAGAAAACAGCCTACCCCCACCATACCAGGGGACCCAGAGACCCTGTCACACCCTCACAAGGCTGACATAGGAACCGACTCCTTCTGGATGGCACGAAGCAGAGACAGAGTGTTGAGGTGACCTCTGTACTTTCCTTCCTGTCCCATACCCTCCCAAACCATCCACTCATAGAACCCAGCTCCGCTACAAAGTCCACCTACAGATACCCCAAGGACTGGACTCATCCACGACATTCGGCCCAACAACACACCCAGCTAAAAAGCAATACCCTCACCAACCCAGCATCATTGGATCAACGCGTGAAGAGCAGGACCGAAAACACAGGAATAAAGATACTGAATGGAACATCAGGCCCCCACCACTACGGCTGGACCACCACTGAGACTCTCAGTACAGCGGAGGAACGTCCGGACAGACACTGCACCTGCACCTTACACACCCCACATCCCATACAAAAGTTAGGGGGTCATCAAGACCACAAAAAATAGTTTTTCAAATAGCACCATAGAGTTACCATGACCATGGACTCAAGAAATACTTTCCTTTTTATAAAAAAAAAAAAAAAAGGAATATAACTATATTTTTATATATAAGTATATCACCTTTTTTCCAGGTTTCTTGAACTCAGGGTTACCATGACCATGGACCCTTTGATACAAAGAAACTTCAAAATAGAATCTAAATAGCTAAATGTTATTTACCTAGAACCCTCACCATCTCACCATCCTTCCAAATCTACCTCACCGAAGATACCCACCAGCACCCCCAACGGACGAGAACCTTTTTTCTCCAACTACTCTGGGGGCCCGACTGTCCGACTCCCCCGCAGCGAGCGGACCCTAAGCAATCAGGCCCGTCCATACACCAAGCAAGAAGAAGGGAGGAAATGGTAGACCGGACTCCTTCGGGACCCCTCTGGGGCCTGTTGGTAGACCTATCGGCTCAACCCTCCCAGCCCCCTTACACACGGGAGACTCACGTAACGCGCTGGACCACTATCTACCCCAGATTAGATCTGGATTGGCAGTTTGTTCAGTAGCGCGTGTTTCCTCCTAGCGGGTTGGGATACCCAAAAGAGGGGCTTTTGGGTTATGCGCTGCCGCTGGAGGATCGCGCCTGCCGGATAACCCCTGGGGTGCCCAGATAATGTCTGGCGAGGTATCGGACCCCACAGAAGAATTTCCCACTGTGGGACCCCCTACCCCGCCGCACTTAGCCTGGACAACCGAACCATTTTTTTACCTGGACTACGAACCAATTCACTGTCTAGGGATGATATACCTCTGGAAACGTTACGATCCTGGAAGGGAGTAATTCCACTGGTCACTATCGCCCAAAACCACTGAATTACCTACGACTGAGATGGTGGGGATGGAAACACCCAATTAACTTCTACTACTGCCGGACGTTTCATACGTAAGCCAGAGAAGGTTTGCCGGTTTCTAAACCCTCCATACACCGACCGAAAACACAGGACGTGACTCCAGGGGCGGATGCATGACAAACGTATAGAGGGCTCGCCTTCTGGGTTTTTGTCTGCTCAAACCACTGGCTGTTATAGACCGACCACTTGACAGGGACACATGGCAACCGACTGAGGTCCGGACCTGCACAAGGTACGTAACTCGATGGTTTTGCCTGATCCTACGCCGAGTATACCCATACAGACCAGCTGGATACGACTAGATTGGGTTGATTGGGAGTTATTCCCTTCCAGGATCCTAATTCCAAATCATACACATGATTGAAAACATCCAGGACCAAAGACTGAGGAACACTGAAGTGGATACATAGACAACATGGAGTTAAAGAAGAAGGATTCGAAAGAGAGTAAAAAACTCCTAGGTTGCACTATGCTTTCCACCACTGTTGACATAGCGGACCTGGACATCATGACCATACCACTCAACATGGACACATGGCAACCAACCGAGGACCGGACCTGCATAAGGGACGCAACTCAAGGGCTTTGCCTGATCCTAAGTTGAGTTGACAGACCTACCTAAACTTAACCCTTTCTATACCTTACCCTAACCCTAATTTTAACCATCCCAAAACCCATACCTAAACTTAACCCTAACCCTTCTTAAAAAACCATATCTTACCCTAACCCTAAACCCTAACCTTAACCATTCTAAAACCATACCTAACCCTTCAGACTGACAGTCCTTTAACCCAACCAACGGGTTGATCTACAAGTGGGCTACCATGGGGCATACAACTTTGGCCGGCCGCGCCCGTACCCTCCGACCTGCGCGTATATGATGTGGAGTGCAACCCCTCCCTTCCCCCCTCCGGTTTCCACGTGTCAGAGATGGAAGTGGATCAACCGACTCAAAACTAGAACCCCAACCCCCAACCCCTAACCCCTAACCCCTAACCCCTAACCCCTAACCGACAGTTTGGTGAAGGCACAGCAGCGCCTCTTCAACCTCAGGAGGCTGAAGAAATGTGGCTTGTCACCAAACAAACTTTTACAGATGCACAATCGAGAGCATCCTGTCGGGCTGTTGCCTGGTACGGCAACTGCTCCGCCCACAACCTTAAGGCTCTCCAGAGGGTAGTGGGCTCTTCACAACGCATCACCGAGGGCAAACTTCCTGCCCTCCAGGACACCTATGCCACCCGATGTCACAGGAAGAACCGGTACTTGTCCTCCTTTGTCATGCTGCTAAAAAAACTTTAAAAAACACCACATCTTGGCAGTGGTTAGGAGCATTCCCCGAACAGTCCATGATCTTCCTCTGGACACAGCAGGCAGTCCTTGATGTAATACTTCAGTCACTACATTACTAAGCCTGGCTACATGCTGTATTGCCATTAGCCTTTACTGAGAACAGAAATGGGAATATTAACGACATTACTTCCTGTTTCAATGCCATGTCTGTGGTAATGAACTTGAACGGTGCATCCGTCTCCTGCTGGTCATTCTATATCCACTAACCAGACAGTTGTCCCTATAAACCGTTCTCTCTTTCATGACCACCACCAGTGGTGTTTCATTGTCCATCTATTTGCCTCACACTAAGCTAACCCCCATAACAGGTTTATGACCACAACTTTTCATAATGCGGCCAGGAAACGGATCTACATGGCTGTGATGTTCATCTACACGTGATGTCTGAGAAAATAAAACACCATGAGGTTCAACATCCTAGACTTTATTTCAGAGCAGAAGAGAAAAGGCAACATTTACAGATGTTGAGTTGTCCCATCAGCAGACGAGATAAATTCCTGAAAAAAATAAAATAAAATTAATTGAAAATACTCTCATATTCATGGTGGGGTTAGGGATCAAAGCATGGCAATGCTGTGGCAGACCAAAACACTGGTTTTAAAGCTCTTAGCTAAACCCTGACATATAAAAAACCTTTACACTAACTCTAAGGTACCTGGTCAGGATCATACAGATCGTTGTTGAAAGACAGAGCGTAGACTGCCTGTTCATCCATATTGGTCATCAGAGTCTCCTTGTCTGTGGACTGGCCCCGAGCTGCAGCTCTTACTCTGCTAAACACAGAGTAGGGTATATACGTTTATGGTAGTATGATACAGGTATATAACAGGGTATACAATGTAGGTATAGAGCAGCAAGGTAAACAGTAGTAGGGTAAATAGCCATAAAGTATATAGTAGTAGGGTTAGGAGCAGGGTGTCATGAAGTTGGCGTGTGGGTAAGGTTTATGACCCCCCCATAAATACCTTTCTCCCTTCCCTCTCTCTGACTCTACAGAGGGACTCTTGATTAGACTTTGTTAAACATAGAAAGTCTGGGAACATCAAACAAGTGGAAGGAAAGGAACCATATTTTGGTAATAGAACCAGTTGAAAATATGCATTGGTACTTAATGAATATTATGTCAGTTAGGGTTTGTCATCTGAGACATTATGACTGATGACAGGACGACACTATCTGGGAAAGTCTACACATTATAGTTATCAGATGCAAGTGGAATTGTTGTGCAATTTAAATTAGATTTAAATGAAACTACTTGTGAAAAGATTAAATGCAATTTTAGCTTCCAAATGAGAGAACTGGGTTTTCATAAGATTAGAGCTCTGCTCAATCAGTGGCACGCCCCTGTGAAGAGACATGGGTTATAAACTAATGAAACACCCTTCTCTCCCGCCACTATATAAGCCCTTGACGAAAATGTAACCTACTGTTTCGGGTACATTAGGACGACGGTTCGATGTCAGCATTCAGATAATAACTACAGAACGAAGCCAACCTCAGCGTTTGTTGCAAATGGTATGAACTTAACTCCTATTCACTACAGAAGTGATACCTCCTAGCCGTCGAGTTAGCAGCAGCCGCTGTAAAATGTGGGCTAGGAGAGGACAGAGTATCCCGTCTACCACACAACGACGACACTACAAAATTTCCTGTTCACCACCAGAGACACTCTTCAAAGGACAAAGACCTGTTGGGCAACACGGCCTTCCATCTACCACCAACCTATTGAAGCGCAGCTCAGAGTAAATATTTATTGCATTTTACTTTTCCAAATGGGCGGCAATTTAGAATGCATAACATTCTGTATTTACGATAGAGTAGCTGCCGACTAGACATAGACAACTTCTCCTTTTGTTCTTCAGTCTTCCCGCTATTTCATTCAAACCCAACCCCCTTTCTTTGAGTAACCAGCTGCCATATCAGTTCCGTCCGCTACGGACGTTTTCCTTTATGACAATTTGTAATCAAGGTATGATTATTCCATGTGTATGTAATTCTGTGAGATTAAATTCACAGAATTAGGTGATTAGGTATTTAGTAAATAAATAAACTAAATTTTGTATTTCTGATATAACTTGTTAGCCAGGGTTCGTGAAGATAACCAAGAATTTACAACTTTCAGATGACTGAAATAAAGTGACGATTAATATTGACTGCCATTGATGTAAAATATTACTAGGTCTTTAAGGAAGATAACAGCTCTATAAATATTATTTTGTGGTGCCCCGACTTTCTAGTTAATTACATTTAAATTATTAGCTCAATCAGGTAATATTACTTACAGAGAAAGGATTTTATAGAGTAGCATGTTATATCACTTAAACCAGCATAGCCAAAGACACAGCAGTAGTAATACAATAGTAGAGTATAGAGGGCTTACAGCAGTAGGGTATATAGTAAACAGTAGCAGGGTATAGAGGGATTACAGTAGTAGGGTTTAGAGCAGTAGGGTATATAGTATACAATAGAATGGTATAGAGGGATTACAGTAGTAGGGGTATACAGGGTTTATAAGGATTAGGGTATACAGCAGTAAGGTATACAGCAGTAAGGTAAGGGATAGTCATTGGGTTAGGGACAGCAGTAGGGTATACAGCAGTACGGTATAGAGTAGTTGGGTATATAGGTACAGTACCAGTCAAAAGTTTGACTCATTCTAGGTTTCTATATTTTCCTATTTTCTACCAAAAGTGTTCAATCAAAATATATTTTATATTTGAGATTCTTCAAAGTAGCCAGCCTTTGCCTTGACAGCTTTGCATACTCCTAGCATTCTCTCAACCAGCTTCATGATGAAGTCACCGGGAATGCATTTCAATTAACAGGTGTTCTTCTTAAAAATGTATGTGGAATTTTATCTTCTTGTGTTTGAACCAATCAGTTGTGACAAGGTAGGAGCTCTCATGAGGACCACCACAGGAGTGGAAGACCCAGAGTTACCTCTGCTGCGGAGGATAAGTGCATTAGAGTTACTAGCCTCAGAAATTGCAACCCAAAGAAACAGAGTTCAATAGCACCCCCACCATACCTCCTTCATGCTTTACAGTGGGAAATACACATGCGGAGATCCGTTCACCCACACAGCGTTGGAACCAAAAATCTCAAATTTTGACTCCATACCAAAGGACAAATTCCCACCGGTCTAATATCCATTTCTCGTGTTTCTTATAAGCAAGTGTTTTCTTATTGGCGTCTTTTAGTAGTTGTTTCTTTGAATCAGGCCTTCATGGCCAAATTGCTGCAGTCTCCTCTGAACAGTTGATGTTGAGATGTGTCTTACGTGAACTCTGAAGCATTTATTTGGGCTGCAATTTCTGAGGCTGGAAAGTCTAATGCACTTATCCTCTGCAACAGAGGTAACTCTGGGTCTTCCACTCCTGTGGTATGAGAGCCAGTTTCATCATAGCACTTGGTTTTTGCGACTGCACTTGAAGAAACTTTCAAAGTACGACAGTTTCCATATTGACTGACCTTGATGTCTTAAAAGTAAAATGGACTGTGGTTTCTCTTTACTTATGTGAGCTGTCGGATTCTGAGAAATGTTACATATTCATGTCACTGAAGGAGTGCTAAAGTTGAGGGTCTACAACAGAAGTTAAGGGTTATAGGAGGAAGGTATTGTTGGAGGAAATTAGTTGAAATGATGAATTATGTATACATTTAAATTAGAACCATTCATTTTAATACTATTATGTTGTGGTATGAAATGTATGGGTTTTTGGTTAAACTAGGACTGAAAATGTAGGTAAAACTAATGAATTGTCTGTACCTTGCGGGTTTAAGGGAGAAGGAGGGTATCTCTTTAGACAGATAAGAATGTTCTTTGATGTTCCATAAGTGGAGAAGAGTATGTCTGACAGATTGGAATGTTTGTCTCCTACTCCCGTCATAAAGCAATCTCCAGACCTGAAGACACTGCGCTATTGTGTGGATTGGAGAAAGTGTGAGAACTGATGACGTCATTTTTATCTTCTCTTTAAAATGTAATGTTCTTTGTATTTTGGGCCAGTACTCATCAAGAATAAACGCTGAACTTGTTTTTAAGACTGGTCTCTCGCTATTTCATGCAAATGATTAACTTAAAACTTATTATGAAATAGATAGTGTGAATTTGGTTTTGGCTACCCTAACAGGTATATAGTGGGGACAACTAAGCTTGGAATGTGTTGAGTGCAGGGAAGCGATTACATGTGGCAGGTATTGATAAGGGTAGACATCCTAGAAACTAACAATGCCACTGAGGGAGAGAGGGTAATGTATAACATTTACATTATGTCGGGATATGTTACTGTTAGACATCAGGGATTCTCTGGGAGAAGAGACAGTCTGGTATCAATAACCATGACAGCCTTCAGTTGGGGAGGAGTGAGCACTTTGGGGTAGAGTTCATGTCAGATGAAGTGAGGAAGAACAGATATCACTAAGGTTCTTCCTAGCAACAGGGATGCATTGGCTATTCGGTTGTGTAGGAGACAGCCTAGGAGAAAGGGTTATATCAGTGCTTGTGTGAAATGTTTTTTTTTGTCTGAAATACAGCTGTAACGACCCTTTGGGAAGAATTATACTTGGTTAAGCTTCTCTAGTGTCCGTGAGTTATTTACTCAGAAATACGACCATAACAGAACCATTCTTGCCATAATATAGACTTGGTATTTTACCAAATAGGGCTATCTTGATACGGGAATAGTTGGGAACAGATTTCTTGAATTAGAATCACTTGGAGCTGATGTGTTTTTACAGTATAAAGAAATACAAAAAGCAAATCTTATTATATATTATTTTTTCTTGAAGACTTGGGAGGCCAAATAAAACCACCCGCAGGCCAAATCCGGCCGTGGGTCGCCAGTTGCGGAACCCTGGTCTACAGGTTATGTGAATGGTATGCAGTTGGCCTACAAGTTAAAGAGGTGGACTGTAGAAAACTTTACGTTTGCTCATTCAAAGTCCTAGGTATGACAGAGGTCAACCAGAAGACTGCGAATACATCTACTGACATTGGGGCCTTGAGAAAGACACACCACTTGTGTGTGTGTGTCTATCTCAGGGGTTGGAAAATACTTAACACATTGATTTTATTTGAGACTACCTCTTCCTGATGATGACAGCAGCGATGAGGACTCCACCAATGAGGCTGAGGATGCCCAAAGTGAGGGGGGCATTACTGACCCCTGGACCCTCACCCTCCTCACAGAACACACCATGGTATCCCAGAACACACTGGCAGGTGGTTTCTCCACCCCTTGTCACACATTTCCCATGTCCATTACACTGCTGGGCATCACATGACTCAGAGTCCAGCTTCTGCACCTCTACCCCCCCGGGGGTGGTCCTCCCAGACCAGTCCTGGCTAGGGGGGACGGTGTTCCCAGCATGCCCCAGGGAAGGTTTACTAGGGCTGACATCTTGGGGATTCACTCCAGACCAACCTGGAGGTTACAGAGAAATCCTTGGTTATAATAAGAGAACAGGGTGTTAAAGAACCACTTTTTTCACATTGGATTTACGGTAATTTCCTAATAAAAATATTGGCAAATGATAATGCAACTCTTACAGGCCCATTTTTGGCATGCATTTTCTAGCACGCTGGGAACTAATGGTAGTAGCGGGCGGCCATTTTAAAAATCTATTGATAATACACACATTCAAAAATAAATATATTATTCATGAATTTAGGCAGGTCCTAAGGAACAATTAATCAAATATATTTTCAAAAGAAAGGTATAGCATAGAGTTTAATTAGGCCTATTTTACAGTTCAATGATATCACTATGGTTGTGCATGTCATTAGACGAACTGTAAACCAGCCTTGAGCCATGGCAGAACTTTACAGAAATAAGGGGGAAATAAAAAAGTTTGTTTTCATAACGGCAATACCATTCAGATAAGAAAAGGAAAAAAGTTGTCAGAAAAACATCTTTGTATGAAAGGGATGTCAGTAGGGCTAAATAATCACAACCTCAAATAAAATCTGTCTAAAAGTACAGCAAACGTGCACTAACCAACCAGCAGTTTCATTCTATAGACTAGGTTACCAGTGAACTATATATACACACTAGGTTACCATTTCCTACACTGTTACTGATAATAAAACACTATTTTCCACACAACTCTTTTCCACACATCTCCAATGATTTTTGAACAATATAACTTATTCATGCCTCATGAGCTTAGTTCAACTGTCACTATGAGAACACAAAAATAAGCTTGTTTTTCTAATGTTTGATAACATTCTTGTAAACAAACACTGTTTAGCCTCATATCATGGTTAAAATTATTTTGAATTCATGTTCAGTCCTTGCATCCACAACTTTATTAATCAAATAGTCACCCACGATATGCAACTGTTCAGGGAAGTCAGGAACCAATAAACACAACAAGCATAGGCTTGCTTTTTCAAACAGAAATTTGCATGGAGAACAAGAGCACATCCTCCCAGCTGCCCACGACACGGTCACCACCGATAAATCCAAGATAATTTAAGATTTCATTATGATTTTTTTTACAGCTGGCCAAGCTTTCCTCCTGGCTTCCCCAACCAACAGCTCCTCACCCCTAGCAGCAACTTGCCTTTGCAGCTTCTCATTCACCCAAATTGCAGATGTTCTGAAATAGCTGCTAAACCAGGACCCGTAAAAATCAGCTGGGCTAGAAAATCTGGACCCTCCCTTCCTAAAATTACCCACTGCCATTGTTGCAAACCCTATTACCTGTCTGTTCAACCTCTCGTTTCTTCCGAGATCCCTAAAGATTTGAAAGCTGCCGTGGTCATCCACCTCTTCAAAGGGGGTGACACCCTAGACCCAAACTGTTAGACCTACATCCATCCTGCCCTGCCTTTCTAAAGTCTTCGAAAGCCAAGTTAACCTCTGACGCCCCATCCCGTGAACGGGACCGTTATCATCTAACACTAATTAGGATAACGCAACGGACATAATATTCCTAGAAAATATTCCTATTCATGAAAATCACAAATGAAATACATTGAGACAGCTTAGTCTTTTGTTAATCACCCTGTCATCTCAGATTTTCAAAATATGCTTTACAGCCAAAGCTAGACAAGAATTTGTGTAAGTTTATCGATAGCCTAGCATAGCATTTTGTCCAGCTAGCAGCAGGTAACTTGGTCACGGAAATCAAATTAAACCGTTTACCTTTGATGAGCTTCAGATGTTTTCACTCACGAGACTCCCAGTTAGATAGCAAATGTTCCTTTTTTCCAAAAATATTTTTGGAGACGAAATAGCTGGGTTTGTTCTTCACGTTTGGCTGAGAAATCGCCTGGGAATTGCAGTCACGAAAATGGCGAAAAATATTCCATATTAGCTCGATAATATCGACAGAAACATGGCAAACGTTGTTTATAATCAATCCTCAAGGTGTTTTTCAAATATCTATTTGATAATATATCCTTCGGGACAATTCGTTTTCCAGTAGTACCGATTGGAGTAATGGCTACCTCTATTTTAAGCGAGAATCTCTCTGGAAGCATCAGGTGACCACTTGCACAATGTAGCCGCCTACGGGTATTCTTCAACATAAATGCGTAAAACTACGTCACAATGCTGTAGACACCTTCGGGAATACGGAGAAAGAGTAATCTGGTTGATAGCCCATTCACTGCTCAATAGGGACACATTGGAACACAGAGCTTTCAAAACATGAGGCACTTCCGGATTGGATTTCTCTCAGGCTTTCACCTGCAACGTCAGTTCTGTTATACACAGACAATATTTTTACAGTTTTGGAAAATTTCGAGTGTTTTCTATCCAAAGCTGTCAATTATATGCATATTCTAGCATCAAAATATCCCGTTTACTACGGGAATGTTTTTTTTTCTTCCAAAAATGAAAATACTGCCCCCTAGTCACAAAAAGTTAATATACAGATCACTGATCATTTCGAATCCCACCGTACCTTCCCCGCTGTGCAATCTGGTTTCCGAGCTGGTGACGGGTGAACCTCAGCGGGTTTGGACCTAGAATACGTGGACAACGACAAATACCTAGGTGTCTGGCTAGATTGTAAACTCTCCTTCCGGACTCATATCAAACATCTCCAATCCAAAATCAAATCTACATTTACATTACATTTAAGTCATTTAGCAGACGCTCTTATCCAGAGCGACTTACAAATTGATCTAGAATCGGCTTTCTATTTCACAACAAAGCCTCCTTCACTCACGCCTCCAAACATACACTAGTAAGACTGACTATCCTACCGATCTTCGACTTCGGCAATGTCATCTACAAAATAGCTTCCAATACTCTACTCAGCAAATTGGATGCAGTCTATCACAGTGCCATGCGTTTTGTTACCAAAGCGCCTTTAACCACCCACTACTGTGACCTGTATTCTATAGTCGGCTGGCCCTCACTACATATTCGTCGCCGGACCAACTGGCTCCAGGTCATCTACAAGTGTATGCTAGGTAAAGCTCCGCCTCATCCCAGCTCACGATAACACCCACGGCACGCCCTCCAGCAGGTATCTCACTGGGCATCCCCAAAACCAACACCTTTGAGCGCATTTCTTTCCAGCTCTCTGCTGTCAGTGACGGGAATTAATTGCAAAAAAAAATCGCTTAAGCTGGAGACTTACTTTTACCTCACTAACTTTAAACATTAGACCATGTACAGCTGCTCGGATAGCTATCTGTAAAAAGCCCACCCACTTTGCTGCTCTTTTGCACACCAGTATCAACTTCCTCACCATCATCTGCTCATCTATCACTCCAGCATTAATCTGCTAAATTGTTATTACTTTGCTACTATGGCCTATTTATTGCCTTACCTCCTCATGCTATTTGCACACACTATCTGGAACGTATTTTTTCCTATTGTTTTATTGACTGTACTCTTGTTTATTCCATGTAACTGTTGTTTGTCGCACTGATTTGCTTTAGCCAGGTCGCAGCTGTAAATGAGAACTTGTTCTCAACTAACTTACCTGGTGAAATAAACTTAACAATTTTTTATCTGAATGTAGTTACATTTCTCCAGCACCATCCCTCAGCTTTTTTACCAAAACAGAGGCGGGGTGTCCATTTTGTTACCATTTCAGCTGGGGATTTGTCTTAAAACCTCTTGAAGCTAGGGGGCACTTTTTATGTTTGGAAAAATAACGTTCCCAAAGTAAAGGGCCTATTTCTCAGGACCAGATGCTGGAATATGCATATAAATGACAGATGAGTATAGAAACCACTAAAGTTTACAAAACTGTAAAAATGTTGTCTGCGAGTTAACTTCTTGGATACAGGGGGCACTACTTTAATTTTTGTGATGAAAAACGTTCCCGTTTTAAACAAGTTATTTTGTCACAAAAAGATGCGACTATGCATATAATTGACAGCTTTGGAAAGACTGACGTTTCCAAAACTGCAAAGATAGTCTGTGAGTGCCACAGAACTGATTTTACAAGCGAAACCCAGATAAATATCCAATCAGGAAGTGCCGCATTTTTCTAAACAGCCTCATGCCAATGACTCCTTATATGGCTGTGAAGAAGCTTGGAGTCAGCTTACGTTTCCCACGTTTTCCCCAAGGTGTCAGCAGCATTGTGATGTCTTTGTAGGCATTTCCAATGGAGAATGGCTGTAAGAGACCATATAGGGCGAGTGAACGCATGGTGTCTCCCAGAGAAAACGTTGCGTAAAATACTGAGGTAGCCATTTTTCCAATAGTTTCTTATGGAGAAACCAACTGCCTCCACGGATATATTACTGAATACATATGTTAAAAACACCTTGAGGATGGATCCTAAACAACGTTTGCCGTGTTTGTCGATATTATGGAGCAAATTTTGAAAAAAGTTTGGCGTTATAGTTGAAGTATTTTCGGTCGATTTCTCAGCCAAGCAGGATGAACAAACGTGATGTTTTTCACCTCCAAAAATATTATTTTTGGAGAAAAGGAACATTTGCTATCTAACTGGGAGTCTCGAGTGAAAGCATCTGAAGTTCTTCAACATTAATTGGGTTGCTTTTCTTATTTTTGTGAAAATGTTGCCTGCTGCCAGCACAGCCTAGCATAGCATTATGCCATGCTAAACTTACAGCCAATGCTAGACCAGCATTTGTGTAAAGCATATTTTGAAAATCTGAGTTGACAGTGTTGTTAACAAAAGGCTAGGCTTGTGTTTCAATATATTTATTTAATTTCATTTGCGATTTTCAAGAATAGGAAACTTTGCGTTATGGTAATGCGCTTCAGGCTATGATTACGCTCCCGGATACGGGATTGCTCGTCGCTAGAGGTTAAACAGAACTGATATTGCAGCCTAAAACCTGAGGAAAATCCAATCATGAAGTGCCCCTGTTTTTGAAACATCTGTTCTTATGCATCCCTATTGCCCATTTAAAGGGATAGCAACCAGATTCCTTTTTCTAGCATAAAAGAGGGGTCTGGGTAGCCCTTTGATTAGCTGTTCAGGAGTCTTTTGGCTTGGGGGTAGAGAAGAGAAGCCTTTTGGACCCAGACTTGGTGCTTTGGTACCGCTTGCCGTGTGGTAGCAGAGAGAACAGTCTGACTAGGGTGGCTGGAGTCTGACAATTTGTAGGGCCTTCCTCTGACACCGCCTGGTATAGAGGTCCTGGATGGCAGGAAGCTTGGCCCCAGTGATGTACTGGGCCGTATGCACTGCCCTATGTACTGCCTTGCGGTCGGAGGCAAAGCAGTTGCCATACCAGGCAGTGATGCAATCAGTCAGGATGTGCAGCTGTAGAACCTTTTGAGGATCTGCCAGTTGGTCAGTTCATGCTTGGAGTACACGTCCTGGTAAACCATCTGGCCCTGCGGCCTTGTGAATGTTGACCTGTTTAAAGGTCTTACATTGGCAACGAAGAGCGTGTTGGTAGTTCTCCTGCTCCCTTATAATTATCCGCGATTTCATTTTTGATCTGTTTGGTTCCCGCCGCTTCAATTGAATGGCGTTGCGCTACTCTGTTACAGTCAAACCACGTGGTTAGTATGAGGATGACAATGTTGGCTTCAACTTGGCTTCCATACACATCCTTCCATTCAAAAAAGAAACCTGGCCTCCCAAATGGCTGTGGTCTAAGCCACTACATCCCAGAGCTAGCTGTGCCACTAGAGATCCTTGTGAGATTTTCCTGTCTCATTGCGCTCTAGTGCCAGGAGCAAAGCACATTGACCTGGCGCAATGCACACTGACACGGTCACCAGATGTACGGTGTTTCGTCTGACACATTGGTGCTGCTGGCTTTCGGGTGAAGCAGGTGTTGTGTCAAGAAGCAGTGCCGTTTGGCTGGGTTGTGTCGGAGAACGCATGGCGCTCGAGTTCGTACGGGAGTTGCAGCGATGAGACAAATTAAACAAAGTTGGCTAGTTTTAGGTCACTAATAAAAACTGATGGTGAGATGGTTTATTCATGGTTTATTATGTGTGCCTGTGTTGGCCACAGGCTACAGAAACATCAATGTCCACATTATTCTCACATTTTAGAATGCAATAATTAGAAAATCAAGGTAAAAAAAGTGGTAATAGCCTACTTTTTCCATACACTTTGTGGGTGGATGGGTTTTTTATATTAGGATGTATATGTACAACTACTGTATATAATTACCATTTTATAACATTGAGATCCTTAAACTGCAATTGAGTGCCTGAAAGTCCTTGAATTTGACATGCCAATGTCTGTATGAATTTCAGATATGGGCTAATTTGCATAAATGTCACTTTTATTCCTCCAAGTACACATGTGGAACTGCATACATCTATATTTGTTACAATGTCACATTAGACCCATTTACTTCAGAAAGTTCACACCCCTTGACATTTTCCAGTTTGTTCTGTTTTCAGCCTGACTAAATTAGTTAGAGTAAAAAAAAAAAAATCTAAACAAGTCACACAACTTGCATTGATTCACTGTGTGCAGTAAGTGTAGTCAGAATAAAATAAATTTAATGGTGCTAAGCACAGGTATAATCTTAGAGGAAAACCTGGTTGTCTGGTTTCCACCAAACAGATGAATTCAGCATTAGTAGGACAATAACCTAAAACACAACACGAGTTGCTTACCAAGAAAACACTGAATGTTCCTGTGTGGCCAAGTTAGTTTTCACTTCACTCTACTTAAATCTATGACAATACCTGAAAAATATGTTTGTCTAGGAAATGACTAAACCAATTTTACAGAGCGTGAAAAAATGTGAAAATAATAATATGCAAATATTATACAATCCAGTGCTCTGAGACTAAGCCAGAAATACTGTTTTAATCACTGCAAAAGGTGTATCTACAAAGTTGACTCAGGGGTGTAAATAGTTACGCAAATGAAATCTGTATTTCATTTCCAATTAAATTTGCAAATATTTTTAATAACATGTTTTCATTTTATTATTATGGGGTATTGTGAAAGATGTGAGAAAAGACATTTAATCAATTTTGAATTCAGGCTGTAACAAAATGTGGAAGTCGTCAAGGGGTATGAATACTTTCTGAAGGCACTGTACCTGCAGAAAAAAAAGCTTCAAATTGATGTTGAAAGTAAGAAAGTGTTGTATTGTGCATGTAATTACAAAGCAGCAAACCAGAGCTGTAATTCTAACCAAGTTGTCATGTAGTGGTGTAGTGTCTCATTCCTGCTGATACTGAACAGAGTTCACACGATATGGGTGATTAATAGAACAGCTCCATTGTTATGAAGGCATGATGAGATCTTAAATACATTGTTACCATTGTTGGTTAGCTATCTATAATTTTCTCTCTCCATATTAACATAGATCGGACATCAGTGAAACCACCAGAAAAGATGCAATGAGCAGCTTCTTGTCATTGTTACTAGCTATCTGAACCCATAACACATCTTTCGGCCACATCGATTCGAGCATAATTTTTGTGAAGTTGTCAGCCAATCTGTACAGTCTTTCTATGTGAGTCAGGGGGTATAAACTGTTCACTTAATTTCTATGGGTGAGTTAGGTGTACAGTCTTTTCACTGTATTTCTATGGGTGAGTCAGGGGTATAGTCTATTCACTAATTCTTTATGTGAGGCAGGGCAGGCGGGGTTGGTGTTACTCACATTTGATCTCGTCTGAATGGTCGAGGCAGTCGGTTTGGTGGTTACAGAACTTTGTGAGGGGGAGGCACCTGCTGCCGTCGCTACAGGCCCTGCTGCCCTCTGGACACTGGAGGGGGGGGAAGGGGCGACACGTTTTGGTGTCGACAGGTTGGTAACCACGTCCACATCGGCAGCTACGCCCCCCTGGGTAGGCCAGGCACAGCTGACTGCAGCCTCCGTTCCGCTCTGAGCAGCTGTTAGTTCCTGGGATAGAGAGGACATAGTTGGTATACCATTGGCAGAGCCAGATGTGACACTACTTACCTCCGAAAACACTACACCCAGAGGAAGTGCGCTTGTTCAGTGTCTCTGCACAGTGACACCGTTATACCGCCACCTAACTGCACAGTGACACCGTTATACCGTCACCGTACTGCAGAGTGACAGCATTATAACATCACCTAACAGTGACACATTCACTGGGCCGTGGTGGACACTCACCTTTCTGACTGGTCTTGCTGTAAATCCTCAGTGCCACTACATTGGTATAGACCTCAAACCACAGCTGCTTGGGCTGAAATCCATCACTGAACCAGATTCTAGTCACATCTACAACAGAGAGTCAGCCAGAGGGTGTTATTTAATGGAAGCCTCTAATATAATCCAGATAGAAATCAGGCATTCCCCAGTGTAGCTGTCTAGTCCCTTTACTTGTTTTAATCTTTACTAATGACATGCAGCCAGTGTACCATGTATGCAGATTGCGTCAGTCACCGCTGTTACATAAGGTGAATTATCTTTTATTTTTTATCTGATTCTACTGCTTGCATCAGTTACCTAATGTGGAATAGAGATCCATGTAGTGCTTACGCCACCCGTAGTCTGTTCTGGACTTGGAGATTGTGAAGAGACCACTGGTGGCATGTCTTTGAGGTATGCTTTGGTGTTTGAGCTGTGTGCCAGTAGTTCAAACAGACAGCTCGGTGCATTCAGTATGTCAATACCCCTCACAAAAACAATTAGTGATGAAGACAATCTCTCGTCCACTGAGCCAGGTTAGATTTACATGCAGATTATTAATGTTAACTCTGTGTACATCCAAGGGCCAGCCATACTGTTCTGAGCCAATTGTAATGTTCTTACGGCCCCATTTGTGGGACCTGACCACACGACTGAACAGTAGTCCAGGTGTGACAAAACATGGGCCTGTAGGACCTGCCTTGTTGACAGTGCTGT
This sequence comes from Oncorhynchus masou masou, assembly GCF_036934945.1. NCBI lineage: Eukaryota > Metazoa > Chordata > Actinopteri > Salmoniformes > Salmonidae > Oncorhynchus > Oncorhynchus masou. Next base: position 36,377 of record NW_027016782.1, read on the forward strand.
TAAGGCAGCAGAGCAACACCATTATGGGCAGATTTATTTACACAAAGCCAGTGGCATGTCGTTAGTATAGATTGAAAAAGTAAGCTGCCAAGACAGCTGCCCTGGGGAATTTGATTCTACCTGTATTATCTTGGAGGTTTCCATTAAAGAACACCCTCTGTTCTGTTAGAAAGGTAACTCTTTATCCACAATATAGCAGGGCATAACAGTGACAAGAAAACATACACTCTTTGGAAATACCTGGATTTCTGCATAAATTGGTCATAAAAGTTGTTCTGAACTTCATCTAGGTCAACACAATATGCTACAACAAATTATATATATATATATATATTTGTTTTTATTGAACAATGAAAACATTCACATTGCAGCATGGAAAAAGAATGTGACCCCTTGGATATAATAACTGGTTGACCCTCCTTTGGCAGCAATAACCTCAAACATTTTTTGTAGTTGCAGATCAGACCTGCACAACGGTCAGGATGTATTTTGGACCATTCCTCTTTACAAAACTGTTTAGTGTTCAGCAATATTCTTGGGATGTCTTGAGTGAACTTCTCTAATGAGGTCATGCCACCGCATCTCAATCGGGTTGAGGTCAGGACTGACTGGGCCTTTGATTTACTAATGTGTTTTGGTTTGTTGTCCTGTTGCATCACCCAACTTATGCTTCAATTGGCGGACAGATCGCCTTAAATTCTCCTGCAAAGTCTTGATAAACTTGGAAATTCATTTTGCCATCGATGATAGCAAGTTGCCCAGGCTCTGAGGCAGCAAAGCAGCCCCAAAACATGATGCTCCCTCCATCAAACTTTACATTTGGGATCAGGTTGATGTTGGTGTGCTGTGCCTTTTTTCTCCACACAGTGTGTGTTCCTTCCAAACAAATCAACTTTAGTTTAATGTCTCCACAGAATATTTTTCCAGTAGCGCTGTGGAACATCCAGGTGCACTTTTTCAAACTTCAGACGTGCAGCAATATTTTTTGGGGACAGCAGTTGCTTCTGCCATGGTGTCCTCCCATTAACACCATTCTTGTTTAGTTTTTTTTACATACTGTAGTCTCGTCAACAGAGATGTTAACATGTTCCAGAGATTTCTGTAAGTCTTCAGCTGACACTAGGATTCTTCTTAACCTCATTGGGCATTCTGTGCTGTGCTCTTGCAGTCATCCTTGCAGGACGGCCACTGCTACGGAGAGTAGCAACAGTGTTGAACTTTCTCCATTTATAGACAATTTGTCTTACCGTGGACTGATGAACATCAAGCCTTTTAGATGTACTTTTGTAACCCTTTCCATCTTTATGCAAGTCTACAATTCTTAATCTTAGGTCTTGAGATTTATTTTGTTCGAGGCATGGTTCACATCAGGTAATGCTTCCTGTGAATAGCAAACTCAAATTTTGTGACCGTTTTTTTTATAGGGCAATGCAGCTCTAACCAACATCTCCAATCTTGTCTCATTGATTGGAATCCAGGTTGTTAGCTGACACTTTCTCCAACCTAATGTTTAAATGACGTATTCCAATATAGACAAGAAAAATACAATCATTTGTGTTAGTTTAAGCACACTATATTTGTCTATTGCTGTGACTTAGATGAATATCAGATATTGGGAATATCAAATCTTGGGAATTTCACAGGCTTCACACTTTTCCTTGTCACTGTTTTCCAACAACAGACTGATCAATAATGTCAAAAGCCGCACTGAAGTCTAACAAAACAGCCCCCCCAAATATTTTAATCAATTTCTATCAACCAATCAGTCATTTGTGTAAGTGCTGTGCTTGTTGAATAGCCTTCCCTATAAGCATGCTGAAAGTCTTGTCAATTTGTTTACTGGTCAACCATTCTTTCTTAAAGTTTACTAAGGGTTGGGTAAAGGCTGACTTGGACCAGTAAAAGGGGCTTTTACTATTCTTAGGTAGCGGAATGACTTTAGTTTCCCTCCAGGCCTGAGGGCACACCCTCTCTAGTAGGCTTAAATTGAAGATGTGGCAAATACGAGTGGCAATATCATCCGCTATTATCCTCAGTAATTTTCCATCCAAGTTGTCAGACCCCAGTGGCTCGTCATTGTTGATAGACATTTCTTTCACCTCTTCCAAACTCACTTTACGGAATTCCAAATGAAGGGTGGGGCTGTACTGTTCAGGGGTTGAGGGTGTGAGGTGTGGAATGTAGGGTGAGAGGCTGTACTGTTGTCAAGGTTATGGTTAGGGGTGTTGGATTGTACCATTGTCAAGGTTAGAATTAGTGGTGCCGGGGAGGTTACGCACTGTTCAGACGCCACACTTATGGTGAGTCGTATTGAATCAAAATTAAGAGCGAGCTGGCAAGTTCAAACGCTTTGCTTGATGTACCGATTAGATTCATACGACCGCTCAGACTTCCTCGTTGGTTTTGGGTGGAATTCAAGCATAACAGCGATCTTTCCTACATCTGCGAATATGAGACTATGATTGCACTTCCGTGGTGGTTGGTAGAGGAGCAACCTTTATTTGCATCAATTAACATGTATTAATATAAATTACCATTCCTCCCGACAGTGGAAGAAGTGCTCTGGCATACTGCATGTGCTTCAATCAGCACCGCATTGACAGAGCGGCAGAGGCTGTCCAACCAGACGAAACTAATGGTTTCAGACCGCACTCTATCCCCTTCTTCCAAAGAATAGGTGAGGTATTTTTTTCCAGTGCAGCGATAGAGCTGTGCTTGATCTAGGGCTTATGGGTGTACGGTGCGGATTAGTGAGGTGTAGAGCTATGTTTGATCTAGGGGGGTGTACGGTGTGGATTAGTGAGGTGTAGAACTGTGTTTGATCTAGGGTTTAGGGGTGTCCGGTGTAGATTAGTGGTGTGAGGTGTACCATACCTTTATCCAGGCTGCTCCACAGGAGGATGTTCTCAGCCAGTGTCAAGGACATGAGGCCGGGATCGGCTTTAAACTGTTTATATCCAGAACCATCCAGAAGAATGGAGTCGATCACTCCAGCACCTGCAACAAGGGACATGTTTTCACTGAGGACAGCAAGTCTGGGGAAATCAATTCATCCCAATGAGGTATTCCACATTGCTTGTAAAGTGCCATAATAATCTAGGTCGGCCCATTTAGTACAGGTTATAATATCCCCTGATGTCAGCCCATTACAAGTTAGAATCTTAGACATAATTCAGCCCAGTACAGGTTACAATCTCTCACCCATGTCGGCTCAGTACAGATTATTTAAACTCGGACAAAACAGAGATGCTTGTTCTAGGTCCCAGGAAACAAGGAGATCTTCTGTTGAATCTGACAATTAATCTTAATGGTTGTACAGTCGTCTCAAATAAAACTGAAGGACCTCAGCGTTTCTCTGGACCCTGATCTCTTTTGAAGAACATATCAAGACCATTTCAAGGACAGCTTTTTTCCATCTACGTAACATTGCAAAAATCAGAAACTTTGTCCAAAGATGCAGAAAAATTAATCCATGCTTTTGTCACTTCTAGATTAGACTACTGCAATGCTCTACTTTCCGGCTACCCGGATAAAGCACTAAAACTTCAGTTAGGATGCTAGCAGCCGTATTTAGCACTAACTAGAACCCCCAAAAAATGTATCATATTACTCCAGTGCTAGCCTCCCTACACTGGCTTCCTGTCAAGGCAAGGGCTGATTTCAAGGTTTTACAGCTAACCGACAAAGCATTACATAGGCTTGCTCCTACCCATCTCTCTGATTTGGTCCTGCCATACATACCTACACGTACGCTACGGTCACAAGACGCAGGGCTCCTAATTGTTCCTAGTATTTCTAAGCAAACAGCTGGAGGCAGGGCTTTCTCCTATAGAGCTCCATTTTTATGAAATGGTCTGCCTACCCATTTCAGAGACACAAACTTGGTCTCAACCTTTAAGTATTTACTGAAGACTCATCTCTTCAGTGGGTCATATGATTAAGTGTAGTCTGGCCCAGGAATGGGAAAGTGAACGGAAAGGCTCTGGAGCAACGAACCGCCCTTGCTGTCTCTGCCTGGCCGGTTCCCCTCTTTCCACTGGGATTCTCTGCCTCTAACCCTATTACAGGGGCTGAGTCACTGGCTTACTGGGGCTCTTTCATACCATCCCTGAGAGAGGTGGGTTGAGTCACTGATGTGATCTTCCTGTCTGGGTTGGCGCCCCCCCCCGCGCCCCCCCCCTGGGGTTGTGCCGTGGCGGAGATCTTTGTGGGCTATACTCGGCCTTGTCTAAGGATGGTAAGTTGGTGGTTGAAGATATCCCTATAGTGGTGTGGGGGCTGTGCTTTGGCAGAGTGGGTGGGGTTATATCCTTCCTGTTTGGCCCTGTCCGGGGGTGTCCTCGGATGGGGCCACAGTGTCTCCTGACCCCTCCTGTCTCAGCCTCCAATATTCATGCTGCAGTAGTTTGTCGGGGGGCTAGGGTCAGTTTGTTATATCTGGAGTACTTCTGTCCTATTCGGTGTCCTGTGTGAATTTAAGTGTGCTCTCTAATTCTTTCTCTCTCTCGGAGGACCTGAGCCCTAGGAACATGCCTCAGGACTACCTGACATGACTCCTTGCTGTCCCCAGTCCACCTGGCCGTGCTGCTGCTTCAGTTTCAACTGTTCTGCCTTATTATTTGACCATGCTGGTCATTTATGAACATTATAACATCTTGGCCATGTTCTGTTATAATCTCCACCCAGCACAGCCAGAAGAGGACTGGCCACCCCACATAGGAAGAAACCTAGAGGAATCAGGCTAGGTTTTGGCCTTTCTAGGGAGTTTTTCCTAGCCACCGTGCTTCTACACCTGCATTCCTTCCTGTTTGGGGTTTTAGGCTGGGTTTCTGTACAGCACTTTGAGATATCAGCTGATGTACGAAGGGCTATATAAATACATTTGATTTGATTATAATCTCACCTAAATCAGCTTAGTACAGGTTACAGTCTCACCTATGTCAGCCCAATACAGCCGAGTACCCTTGTTGGAGAACAGAAGGGAGGTTGGCATCACAGCCTTCCTCCAGAGCAGCGTCTGACTACGTCCATCCATGAAGGCACAGTCCACCTGCGGCAGGCTCCTCACATTCACCTGGCCCAAGGCCGTGAAGCACAGGCGTCCTGAGGGGGGGTGCAGGGCGATGGAGGTGGTTCCATGAAGGCCTAGTTGGATTAGAGGTGCAGTGTGCTGCCCCCTGGTGGTGGTAACTTGTAGGTCAGGCTGCTTCCTGCTGCTCCAGTACAAGTTTAGTGTGACCCAGTCCACAGCCAGAGCCATCACTGTATCATCCTGGAGATTCAGAACTCTGCTGCCTGGTGTCAGGCCTGAGCTACCCAGTTTCAGGAGATCTACTGAGCCCTGGGCAGCATCAGCCAAGTATAAATTTCTCTCCTGTACAGCCAAATCCATCCCCGAGGCCTGGTGCCCCCACGACAGAGACCATATATGGTGTTCAGGCAACCGCTTCAACCCCACACCATTATGGATGGTGCTAAGGTATATCTGAAAAGACACGAGCAGAAACATTTATCTAGAGTCATCTATAGGTGGAGGCTCTGACCAACAGTCAGGTTAAGGTAAAATCAGATCACTATACTGTCCTACATGACTGACTGCAGTTGGAGTCACATACCTGTGTAACTGCAGTAGGAGAGAGGAGCAAGAGGAAGGTGGTGTCTACAAGGGTGGAGCAGGTGAGGCCGTCCCCAGCCAAGAGAAGGCCTGCTGCACATCTACATACAGCTTTGGGTCCCGTAGACCCAGCCCTGGGGCCTGTAGACAGTCCTGGAGCCAAGAGACAGATGTGGGAACACTGGAGCGCCTCACAGGGGCTGGACACGTTGGTCTGCCGGAGGGGGTGCATAATCTACAGACAGCACAAGAGCGATACTTTTTACTGACCATTATAAACACGGGAACATAAGCAACTTCATTATTTTTTGTACACCTTTATTTAACCATGTAGGCCAGTTGAGACCAAAGTGCAAAAAAAAAATCAAACAGTTAAACATAGTCAATAACACAATGGAAAAATGTTCAGTGCAAATTTATAAGAGTGTACAAGAATAGAGGTAAGGCCATAAATAGGCCAGAGGCGAAATAATTACAATTTAGCATAACACTGGAGTGAGGGATGTGCAGATGATGTGAAAGTAGAAATACTGGGGTGCGAACAAAGAGGGTAAGGCAGTTGGGTGTGCTATTTACAGATTGGCTATGACAGGTACAGTGATCGGTAAACTGCTCTGACAGCTGATGCTTAAAGTTATAAAAGATATGACTCCAGCTTCAGTGATTTTTGCAATTCATTCCCATCATTGGCAGCAGAGAACTGGAAGGAAAAGAAAAGGAAGTGTTGGCTTTGGGGATGACCAGTGAAATATACCTGCTGGAGCGCATGCTACGGGTGGGTGATGCTATGGTGACCAGTGAGCTGAGATAAGGCAGGACTTTACCTAGCAGACTTAGATGACTTGGAGCCAGTGGGTTTGGTGACAAATATGTAGTGAGTGCCAGCCAACGAGAGTGTACAGGTCGCAGTGGTGGGTAGTATGTGGGGCTTTGGTGACAAAACGGATGGCACTGATAAGACTGCATCCAGTTTGTTAAGAAGAGTGTTGGAGATGACATCCCAAGTCTAGGATCGGTAGGATAGTCAGTTTTACGAGGGTATGTTTGGCAATATGAGTGAAGGAGGCTTTGATGTGAAATAGAAAGCCAAATGTAGATTTAATTTGCGATGAGAGATGCTTAATGTGAGTCTGTAAGGAGAGTTTAGTCTGATCCGACACCTAGGTTTATGTAGTTGCCCACATATTGGGGCAGCAGGGTAGCCTAGTGGTTAGACTGCTGGACTAGTAACTGGAAGTTCAAACCCCTGAGCTGACAAGGTACAAATGTGGTTCTGCCCCTGAACAGGCAGTTAAACTCACTGTTCCTAGGCCGTCATTGAAAATAAGAATTTGTTCTTAACTGACTTGCCAGGTTAAATAAATAAATACAAATATTTTAAGTCAGTACGCTTGAGTAGTGATGCTCGTCGGGCGGGAGAGTGCGAGCAGAAATTAGTTGAAGAGCATGCACTTAGTTTTACTTGCATTTATAATCACTTGGAGGCCTCGGAAGGACTTGTGTATGGAATTGAATCTCGTTTGGAGGGGTTTTAGCACAGTGTCAAAAGGGCCAGATCTATACAGAATGGTGTCGTCTGCGTAGAGGTGGATTAGAGAATCACCAGCAGCAAGAGCGACATTGATATTTACAGAAAAAGAAGTCTGCCCAAGAATTGAACCCTGCGGCACCGCGATAAACTAACCCTAACCCTAACCCTAACAGGCCCTCCGATTTGACACACTGATCTTAGAACTAGTTGTTGAACCAGGCGAGGCAGTCATTTGAGAAGCCAAGACTGTTGAGTCTGCCGATAAGAGTGTGGTGATTGACAGAGTCGAAGCCTTGGCCAGGTCAATGAAGACTGCACAGTACTGTCTTTTATCGATGGCGGATATGATATCGTTTAGTACCTTAAGCATGGCTGAGGTGCACCCATGACGGTCCAGATTGGCTAGCCCAGCTGATTTGTACAGGTCCAGGTTTTGCAGCTTTTTCAGAAAATCTGCTATTTTGGTAACGGAGAAGCTGGGGAAGCTTGGGCAAGTAGCTGCGGGGGGTGCGGAGCTGTTGGCCGGGACTGAGGTAGCCGGGAGGAAAGCATGGCCAGCCATAGAGAAATGCTTATTGAAATTCTCGATTGTGGATTTATTGGTTGTACTGTTTCCTAGCCTCTGTGCAGTGGGCACCTGGGAGGAGGCGCTCTTGTTCTCCATGGACTTTAGTGTCCCAGTACTTTTTGGAGTTAGAGCTACAGGATGCAAATTTCTGCTTGAAAAAGCTAGCCTTTGCTTTCCTGACTGCGTGTATTGGTTCCTGACTTCCATTAACTGTTTTGTTTATTCTTTATTTAACCAGGTCAGCTAGTTGAGAACAAGTTCTCATTTGCAACTGCGACCTGGCCAAGATAAAGCATAGCAGTGTGAACAGACAACAGAGTTACACATGGAGTAAACAATTAAGTCAACACAGTAGAAAAAAAAGAGAGTATATACTTTGTGTGCAAAAGGCATGAGGTAGGCGGATAATTACAATTTTGCAGATTAACACTGGAGTGATAAATTATCAGATGGTCATGTACAGGTAGAGATATTGGTGTGCAAAAGAGCATAAAAGTAAATAAATATAAACAGTATGGGGATGAGGTAGGTAAAATTGGGTGGGCTATTTACCGATAGACTATGTACAGCTGCAGCGATCGGTTAGCTGCTCAGATAGCAGATGTTTGAAGTTGGTGAGGGAAGTCTCCAACTTCAGCGATTTTTGCAATTCGTTCCAGTCACAGTCCGCAGAGAACTGGAATGAAAGGCGGCCAAATGAGGTGTTGGCTTTAGGGATGATCAGTGAGATCACCTGCTGGAGCGCGTGCTACGGATGGGTGTTGCCATCGTGACCAGTGAACTGAGATAAGGCGGAGCTTTACCTAGCATGGACTTGTAGATGACCTGGAGCCAATGGGTCTGGCGACGAATATGTAGCGAGGGCCAGCCGACTAGAGCATACAGGTCGCAGTGGTGGGTGGTATAAGGTGCTTTAGTAACAAAACGGATGGCACTGTGATAAACTGCATCCAGTTTGCTGAGTAGAGTGTTGGAAGCTATTTTGTAGATGACATCGCCGAAGTTGAGGATCGGTAGGATAGTCAATTTTACTAGGGTAAGTTTGGCGGCGTGAGTGAAGGAGGCTTTGTTGCGGAATAGAAAGCAGACTAGATTTGATTTTAGATTGGAGATGTTTGATATGAGTCTGGAAGGAGAGTTCAGTCTAGCCAGACACCTAGGTACTTATAGATGTCCACATATTCTAGGTCGGATCCATCCAGGGTGGTGATGCTAGTCGGGCGTGCGGGTGCCAAAAGCATGCATTTGGTTTTACTAGCGTTTAAGAGCAGTTGGAGGCCATGGAAGGAGTGTTGTATGGCATTGAAGCTCGTTTGGAGGTTCGATAGCAGTGTCCAAGGACGGGCTGGAAGTATACAGAATGGTGTTGTCTGCGTAGAGGTGGATCAGGGAATCGCCCGCAGAAAGAGCAACATAATTGATATATACAGAGAAAAGAGTCGGTCTGAGAATTGAACCCTGTGGCACCCCCATAGAGACTGCCAGAGGACCGGACAGCATGCCCTCCGATTTGACACACTGAACTCTGTCTGCAAAGTGGTTGGTGAACCAGGCAAGGCAGTCATCAGAAAAACCGAGGCTACTTAGTCTGCAGATAAGAATATGGTGATTAACAGAGTCGAAAGCATTGGCAAGGTTGATGAAGACGGCTGCACAGTACTGTCTTTTATCGATGGCGGTTATGATATCGTTTAGTACCTTGAGCGTGGCTGAGGTGCACCCGTGACCGGCTCGGTAACCAGATTGCACAGCGGAGAAGGTACGGTGGGATTTGAGATGGTCAGTGACCTGTTTGTTGACATGGCTTTCAAAGACCTTAGATAGGCAGGGCAGGATGGATATAGGTCTAACAGTTTGGGTCCAGGGTGTCTCCCCCTTTGAAGAGGGGGATGACCGCGGCAGCTTGCCAATCCTTGGGGATCTCAGATGATATGAAAGAGAGGTTGAACAGGCTGATAATAGGGGTTGCGACAATGGCGGCAGATAGTTTCAGAAATAGAGGGTCCAGATTGTCAAGCCCAGCTGATTTGTACGGGTCCAGGTTTGCAGCTCTTTCAGAACATCTACTATCTGGATTTGGGTGAAGGAGAACCTGGAGAGGCTTGGGCGAGTAGCTGCGGGGGGGGCTGAAGAAGCTGGCCTTTGCTTTCCTGAATGACTGCATGTATTGGTTCCTGACTTCCCTGAACAGTTGCATATCGCATAGACTATTCGATGCAAATTGCAGTCCTCCACAGGATGTTTTTGTGCTGATCGAGGGCAGTCAGGTCAGGAGTGAACCAAGGGCTATATATGTTCTTAGTTCTGCATTTTTTGAACAGAGCTTGCTTGTCTAAGATGGTGAAGAAGTTACTTTTAAAGAATCACCAGGCATCCTCAACTGACGGGATGAGGTCAATATACTTCCAGGATACCCGGGCCAGGTCGATTAGAAAGGCCTGCTCACAGAAGTGTTTTAGGGAGCGTTTGACAGTGATGAGGGGACCCATTGCGGATGCAGAAAGTGAGGCAGTGATCGCTGAGATCCTGATTGAAAACAGCAGAGGTGTATTTGGAGGGCAAGTTGGTCAGGACAATATCTATGAGGGTGCCCATGTTTACCGATTTAGAGTTGTAACAGGTGGGTTCCTTGATAAATTGTGTGAGATCGAGGTCATCTAGTTTAGATTGTAGGACTGCCGGGGTGTTAAGCATATCCCAGTTTAGGTCACCTAACATAACGAACTCTGAAGATAGAGGGGCAATCAATTCACATATGGTGTCCAGGGCACAGCTGGGAGATGAGGGGGGTCTATAACAGGTGGCAACAGTGTTAAGAGAATTTTTATCAATGATGACTAATTATGTATACATTTCAATCAGTACTGACTAATCAGAATACTATTATGTTACTGGATATGTATGAATTTTCTTTTTAATCCTAGTACTGAATATAATTTGTGTAAATATAATCAAGAATTAGAACAATGACTGTCTGAAACATGGTAGAAATGAATGAACTTATAGCCAGACTAGTTAGAAGGCTTATCTACACAAGCTGGCCTAGGCTCAGTCATATATCATCTTAATAGGGAGAGACGATGTGAGAACCATACAGCCATTGTACTAGAGCGGAGATGACACGGGCTGGTACTAAAACTAATGTCATTTTCAGTTTATAACTGTGGTAAAATGTGTAAGGTGGAGTACTCTCGTGAATAAACGCTGCTAGTTGACTTTAAGACTGGGCTCTGTCCATTTTATACAAATAAGGGTCATAAAATCCTTATGAATTGACAGTGTTTGATTTAAATTGAGTATTAAAACAGAGGAATTTAATTCCTGTAACAAACAGTGAGAGACTTATTTCTGGAGAGACGTTTTTAAAATTAGAAACTCAAACTGTTTGGGCATAGACCTGGAAAGTATGACAGAACTTTGCAAGCTCTGGAGTAGACTGCAACTCCTCACCCTTTGGCAGTTCTAATCTTGAAGGAAAATGTAGTTGGGGATGGAAACCTCCATTTTTATTGGCCTTCCTAAACCAGGATTCAGACATGGCAAGGACATCAGGGTTGGCAGAGTGTGCTAAAGCAGTGAGTAAAACAAACTTAGAGGCTTCTGATATTAATATGCATGAAACCAAGGCTTTTTCAGTTACAGAAGTCAACAAATTTGTTCCTGGGGACACGCAGGGCCTTGGTTTACCTCCACATCACCCGAGCAACAGAGGAGTAGGTTGAGGGTATGGCTAAAGGCTAGCAAAACTGGTCGTCAAGTGTGTTGGGGACAGAATAAACAGAATTTCGAGGTGTGGTAGAATAGATTCAGGGCATAATGTAGAGACAGGGGTATGGTGAGGTGCGGGTACAGTGGAGGTAAACCCAGGCATTTTGTGATAAGAGCTTGCATCTCTGGACATACTAGTTGTGTGGGAGGTGGGACAAAGGCGGTATCTAAGGCATGTACAGTGGGACTAGGGACTCTGGAGTAAACTAAAAATGATAACTTTCCTAAACATACAAGGCATTGAGATTTGAGAGAGACAAAGCAAGGCATAAAGCAATCTAAAGGCAATGCTACCAAATACTAATTCAGTATGTAAACTAATGACCCACTGGGAATGTGATGAAAGAAATCAAAGCTGAAATAAATCACACTATTATTCTGACATTTCATTCCTAACTGACCTAAGACAGCACACACATATATATGTGCAGTTGAATACATGCACCTTAGCCGAATACATTTAAAGTTTTTCACTATACATATATACACATTTAAAATCAGTTTTTCACTACATATATATAAAGTGTATATAAAGTGTAAATAAAGTGTATATAAAGTGTATATAAAGTGTATATAAAGTGTATATAAAGTGTATATAAAGTGTATATAAAGTGTATATAAAGTGTATATAAAGTGTATATAAAGTGTATATAAAGTGTATATAAAGTGTATATAAAGTGTATATAAAGTGTATATAAAGTGTGTGTGTAATATATATATATGTATATAAAGTGTATATAAAGTGTGTGTGTAATATATATATGTATATAAAGTGTATATAAAGTGTATATAAAGTGTGTGTGTAATATATATATGTATATAAAGTGTATATAAAGTGTGTGTGTAATATATATATGTATATAAAGTGTATATAAAGTGTATATAAAGTGTGTGTGTAATATATATACACACACACACTTTCACAGCACTGCCCCGTTCCTGATTTATATTTTTGCACATTTGTCAAACATTTCAGATCAAACAAACGTTAATATTACAAAGATAACCCAAGTAAACAGAAAATGCAGATTTTAAAGTGATAGCTTTTTTAATAAATTAAAGTATCCAAACCTTCATGGCCCTGTGATAAAGTAATGCCCCCCTTGTTAAATCATGAATTATTGTGGTTAATCACAATTTTTGGAAAGCTGAGTTCAATTTCACTAGCCACACCCAGGCAAGACATGTTGAATCAAGAAATAACTTCAATAGAACCTGTCTGACAAAGTAGGCCAACAGACCTCAAAAAGCAAGATATTATGCCACGATAAAAATAAATTCTGGAACAGATGAGAAACAAAGTAATTGACATTATGTCTGGAAAGGGTTACAAAGCCATTTCTAAAGCTTTGGGACTCCAGCAAACCACATTGAGAGCAAAAATCCATAAATGCGGAACATTTGGAACAGTGGTGAACCTTCCCTGGAGAGGCCGGCCTACCAAAATTAAATCAAGAGCGCAGCGACGACTCAGAGGTCACAAAAGAAACCACAATATCTAAAGAACTGCAGGACTCACTTGCCTCAGTTAAGGTCAGTGTTCATGACTCAACCATAAGAAAGAGACTGGGCTAAAATGACATCCTTGGCAGAGTTAAGGTGAAAACCACTGCTGACCAAAAAGAACAAAGGCTCATCTCACTTTTGGCAAGAAACATCTTGATGATCCCCAAACCTTCTGGGAAAATATTCTGTGAGCTGACGGGACAAAGTTTAACTTTTTTGGAAGGTGTGCGTCCCATTACGTCTGGCGTAAAAGTAACAGCATTTCAGAAAATGAACATAATACCAACAGTCAAATATGGTGGTGGTAGTGTGATGTCTGGGGCTGTTTTAGGACCCGGACAACTTGCTGTGATTGATGGAACCATGAATTCTGCGCTCTACCAAACAATTGTGAGGGAGAATGCCCTGCCATCAGTTTGTGACCTCAAGCTGAAGCGCACTTTGGTTCTGCAGCAGGACAGTGATCCAAAACACACCCCCATGTCCACCTCAATGGCTTAAAATAAATAATTACGTTTTATGAGTGGCGTAGTCAAAGTCCGGACTTGAATCCACTTGAGATGCTGTGGCGTGACCTGAAAAAGGAAGTTCATGCTCTAAAACCCTCCAATGTGGCTGAATTAAAACAATTATCGAAAGGAGAGTGGGCCAAAATTCCTCCACAATTATGTGAAAGACTCATTGCCAGTTCTCGCACACTCTTGATTGCAGTTGTTGCTGCTTAGGGTGGTGCAACCAGTTATTAGGTTTAGGGAGCAATTACTTTTTCACATAGGGCCATGAAGGTTCGGATAGATTTTTCTTTTAAGAAATAAAAGTATCACTTAAAAGTTATGGCTGCAATCCCGCTAACGGGATCGATATGACAACTACCAGTGAAAATAGAGAGCACCAAATTCAACCTACAGAAATCTCATAATTAACATTCCTAAAACATACATATGTCTCATATTTTAAAGCAATTCGCTGTTATTCCCACCAAAGTGTCTGATTTCAAGTATGCTTTTCAGCAAAAGCACTACAAACGATTATGTTAGGTCTCCACCAAACCACAATAAGCACAGCCATTTTCCAGTGAAATATAGCTTTCACAAAAAGCAGAAACAAAGATAAAATTAATCACCAACTTTGAATTATCTTCATCAGATGACACTCATAGGACTTCATGTTACACAATACATGCATGTTTTGTTTGATAAAGTTTATATTAAAAAATCTAGCCACTTCATTTCAACAGAAATACTCAAATGTAGATGATCATACAAGTTATAGACATGGAATTATAGATGTACCTCTCCTTAATGCAACCACTTAGATTTTTTTTTTTTTACGGAAAAAGCAACCCATGCAATAATCTGAGACGGAGCTCAGAACAGTAGCCAAATTAAAATCCAAATCAAATGTTATTTGTCACATACACATGGTTAGCAGATGTTAATGCGAGTGTAGCGAAATGCTTGTGCTTCCAGTTCCGACAATGCAGTAATAACCAACAAGTAATCTAACTAACAATTCCAAAATTAATATCTTATACACAGTGTAAGGTGATAAAGAATATGTACATAAAGATATGAATGAGTGATGGTGCAGAGCAGCATAGGCAAGATACAGTAGATGGTATCGAGTACAGTATATACATATGAGATGAGTATGTAAACAAAGTGGCATAGTTAGTGGCTAGTGATACATGTATTACATAAGGATGCAGTAGATGATAGAGTACAGTATATACGTATACATATGAGATGAATAATGTAGGGTATGTAAACATATTAGGTAGCATTGTTTAAAGTGGCTAGTGATATATTTTACATCCTTTCCTATCAATTCCCATTATTGAAGTGGCTGGAGTTGAGTCAGTGTGTTGGCAGCAGCCACTCAATGTTAGTGGTTGCTGTTTAACAGTCTGATGGCCTTGAGATAGAAGCTGTTTTTCAGTCTCTCGGTCCCAGCTTTGATGCACCTGTACTGACCTCGCCTTCTGGATGATAGCGGGGTGAACAGGCAGTGGCTCGGGTGGTTGTTGTCCTTAATGATCTTTATGGCCTTCCTGTAACATCGGGTGGTGTAGGTGTCCTGGAGGGCAGGTAGTTCGCCCCCGGTGATACGTTGTGCAGACCTCTCTACCCTCTGGAGAGCCTTACGGTTGTGGGCGGAGCAGTTGCCGTACCAGGCGGTGATACAGCCCGCCAGGATGCTCTCGATTGTGCATCTGTAGAAGTTTGTGAGTGTTTTTGGTGACAAGCCGAATTTCTTCAGCCTCCTGAGGTTGAAGAGGCGCTGCTGCGCCTTCTTCACGATGCTGTCTGTGTGAGTGAACCAATTTAGTTTGTCTGTGATGTGTATGCCGAGGAACTTAAATCTTACTACCCTCTCCACTACTGTTCAATCGATGTGGATAGGAAGGTGTTCCCTCTGCTGTTTCCTGAAGTCCACAATCATCTCCTTAGTTTTGTTGACGTTGAGTGTGAGGTTATTGTCCGGACACCACACTCCGAGGGCCCTCACCTCCTCCCTGTAGGCCGTGTCGTTGTTGGTAATCAAGCCTACCACTGTTGTGTCGTCCGCGAACTTGATGATTGAGTTGGAGGCGTGCGTTGCCGCGCAGTCGTGGGTGAACAGGGAGTACAGGAGAGGGCTGAGAACGCACCCTTGTGGGGCCCCAGTGTTGAGGATCAGCGGGGTGGAGATGTTGACTACCCTCACCACCTGGGGGCGGCCCGTCAGGAAGTCCAGTACACAGTTGCACAGGGCGGGGTCGAGACCCAGGGTCTCGAGCTTGATGACGAGCTTGGAGGGTACTATGGTGTTAAATGCCGAGCTGTAGTCGATGAACAGCATTCTCACGTAGGTATTCCTCTTGTCCAGATGGGTTAGGGCAATGTGCAGTGTGGTTGAGATTGCATCATCTGTGGACCTATTTGGGCGGTAAGCAAATTGGAGTGGGTCTAGGGTGTCAGGTAGGGTGGAGGTGATATGGTCCTTGACTAGTCTCTCAAAGCACTTCATGATGACGGAAGTGAGTGCTACGGGGCGGTAGTCATTTAGCTCAGTTACCTTAGCTTTCTTGGGAACAGGAACAATGGTGGCCCTCTTGAAGCATGTGGGAACAGCAGACTGGTATAGGGATTGATTGAATATGTCCGTAAACACACCAGCCAGCTGGTCTGCGCATGCTCTGAGTGCGCGGCTGGGGATGCCGTCTGGGTCTGCAGCCTTGCGAGGGTTAACACGTTTAAATGTTTTACTCACCTCGGCTGCAGTGAAGGAGAGACCGCATGTTTCCGTTGCAGGCCGTGTCAGTGGCACTGTATTGTCCTCAAAGCGGGCAAAAAAGTTAGTCTGCCTGGGAGCAAGACATCCTGGTCCATGACTGGGCTGGATTTCTTCTTGTAGTCCGTGATTGACTGTAGACCCTGCCACATACCTCGTGTCTGAGCCGTTGAATTGAGATTCTACTTTGTCTCTATACTGACGCTTAGCTTGTTTGATAGCCTTACGGAGGGAATAGCTGCACTGTTTGTATTCAGTCATGTTACCAGTCACCTTGCTCTGATTAAAAGCAGTGGTTCACGCTTTCAGTTTCACGCGAATGCTGCCATCAATCCACGGTTTCTGGTTAGGGAATGTTTTAATCGTTGCTATGGGAACGACATCTTCAACGCACGTTCTAATGAACTCGCACACCGAATCAGCGTATTCGTCAATGTTGTTGCCTGACGCAATACAAAACATGTCCCAGTCCACGTGATGGAAGCAGTCTTGGAGTGTGGAATCAGCTTGGTCGGACCAGCGTTGGACAGACCTCAGCGTGGGAGCTTCTTGTTTTAGTTGTCTGTAGGCAGGGATCAGCAAAATGGAGTCGTGGTCAGCTTTTCCGAAAGGGGGGCGGGGCAGGGCTTTATATGCGTCGCGGAAGTTAGAATAACAGTGATCCAAGGTTTTGCCAGCCCTGGTGGCGCAATCGATATGCTGATGCATTTTAGGGAGTCTTGTTTTCAGATTAGCCTTGTTAAAATCCCCAGCAACAATGAATGCAGCCTCAGGATGTGTGGATTCCAGTTTGCAAAGAGTCAAATAAAGTTTGTTCAGAGCCATCGATGTGTCTGCTTGGGGGGGAATATATACGGCTGTGATTATAATCGAAGAGAATTCTCTTGGTAGATAATGCGGTCTACATTTGATTGTGAGGAATTCTAAGTCAGGTGAACAGAAGGATTTGAGTTCCTGTATGTTTCTGTGATCACACCACGTCTCGTTACATTTACATTTACATTTAAGTCATTTAGCAGACGCTCTTATCCAGAGCGACTTACAAATTGGTGAATTCACCTTCTGACATCCAGTGGAACAGCCACTTTACAATAGTGCATCTAAATCATTAAGGGGGGGTGAGAAGGATTACTTATCCTATCCTAGGTATTCCTTGAAGAGGTGGGGTTTCAGGTGTCTCCGGAAGGTGGTGATTGACTCCGCTGTCCTGGCGTCGTGAGGGAGTTTGTTCCACCATTGGGGGGCCAGAGCAGCGAACAGTTTTGACTGGGCTGAGCGGGAACTGTACTTCCTCAATGGTAGGGAGGCGAGCAGGCCAGAGGTGGATGAACGCAGTGCCCTTGCTTGGGTGTAGGGCCTGATCAGAGCCTGGAGGTACTGCGGTGCCGTTCCCCTCACAGCTCCGTAGGCAAGCACCATGGTCTTGTAGCGGATGCGAGCTTCAACTGGAAGCCAGTGGAGAGAGCGGAGGGACGTGAGAGAACTTGGGAAGGTTGAACACCAGACGGGCTGCGGCGTTCTGGATGAGTTGTAGGGGTTTAATGGCACAGGCAGTTAGCCATAAGGCATACGCCCCCACCACTCTTCTTACCAGAAAGGTGTTTGTTTCTGTCGGCGCGATGTGTGGAGAAACCCGCTGGCTGCACTGCATCCGAGAGCGTCTCTCCAGTGAGCCATGTTTCTGTGAAGCAAAGAAAGTTAGTCTGATGTCCCTCTGGAATGCTACCCTTGCTCGGATTTCATCAACCTTGTCGTCAAGAGACTGGACATTGGCGAGAAGAATGCTAGGAAGTGGGGCACGATGTGCCCGTCTCCGTAGTCTGACCAGAAGACCACCTCGTTTCCCTCTTTTACGAAGTCGTTTTTTTCGGTCGCCGGCTGGGATCCATTCCGTTGTTCTGGTTGAAAGGCAGAACACAGGATCCGCTTCGCGAAAGTCATATTCTTGGTCATACTGATGGTGAGTTGACGCTGAACTTATATTCAGTAGTTCTTCTCGACTGTATGTAATGAAACCTAAGATTACCCGGGGTACTAATGTAAGAAATAACAAACAAAAACTGCATAGTTTCCTATGAACGTGAAGCGAGGCGGCCATCTGTCGGCGCCGGAAGATTTCCATCTTTAGTCGCCATGTTGTAGTCAACAGAAACCAGAACATGCATGATAAATGTTTCCTTACCTTTGATGAACATCAGAATGCAGTCCTAGAAATCCCAAGACCACAAATGCTTGATTTGTTCGAAAATGTCCGTTATTTATGTCCAATTAGCTACTTTGGTTAGCGCGTTTGGTAAACAATTCCAAAGTCAAAGCGCGTCCACTGTAACGTGACGAAAAGTCCAGAAGTTCCGTAACAGTCAGTAGAAACATGTCAAACGATGTACTGAAACAATCTTTAGAATGTTGTTTAACTATATCCTGAATAACGTTCCAACCGGAGAATTACAATTACTTCAGATGACCGGTGGAACGCAGGTCCTTCCCCGGTGAACGCGCATAGTGAATGCATGGTCAACTTGTGGCAGTGGTGACTATTTCCTGTCTCATTTGACCCCCCTTCACATTAGTCAAACAAAGTTCTATTGACATCTAGTGGAAGGAGTAGGAAGTGAAAACTCATCCATATCTTGCTGTAAGAGCTTGGTCAAATCTGCCACTCCCAGAAAAAAACAGGAAGCGGAATTTCAGGGTTTGGCCTGCTATATGAGTTCTGTTATACACAGACATTTAAACAGTTTTAGAAACTTCAGAGCATTTTCTATCCAATACTAATAATAATATGCAAATATGAGCAACTAGGACTGAGGAGCAGGCCGTTGAATATGGGCACCTCTGTGCACCTTTCATCTAAGCTCCTCAATACTGCCCCTGCAGCCATAAGTTAAACTGCATTGTGTGTTTACATTTGTTTGATGATCTGAAACATTTAAGTGTGATAAATGTGCAAAAAATAAAATCAGGAAGCGGCAAATATTTTCACAGCACTCTATATAATGTCTACTCTATATAATGTCTACTCTATATAATGTCTACTCTATATAATGTCTACTCTATATAATGTCTACTCTATATAATGTCAATAAATTGGTGATGGCACTAGAACAGTCTGCAACACTCGGCCTCACCCTACTAGAATCTGAATGTTTACTGTTTGCTGATGATCTGGTGCTTCTGTCCCCAACCAAGGAGGGCCTACAGCAGCACCTAGATCTTCTGCACAGATTGTCAGATCTGGGCCCTAACAGTACATCTCAGTAAGACAAAAATAATGGTGTTCAAAGGAAGGTCCAATTCCCAGATCATGAGTAGAAATTATCAAAACACCGTTGCCCTAAAACACACAAAACTATACATACCTCGGCCTTAACATCAGCGTTATAGGTAACTTACACAAAGCTCTGAACGATCTTAGAGACAAGGCAAAAAGTGCCTTCTTTGCCATCAAAAGGAACATTAAATTCAACAAATTAGGATCTAGTAAAAAAAATACTTGAATCAGTTGTAGAACCCATTGCCCTTTATAGTTGAGATCTGGGGGTCCACTCACCAACCAAGAAATCACAAAAATGGGACAAAAACCAAATTGAGAAACTGCATGCAGATTTCTGCAAAAATATCCTTTATGTACAGCAGAAAACACCAAATGATGCATGCAGAGCAGAATTCGGTCGATACAGCTAATTATCAAAATCCAGAAAATAACCTACAACCACCAAAAAGGAAGCAATACCCAAACCTTCCACAAAGTCATCACCTACAGAGAGATGAACCTGGAGAAGAGTCGCCTAAGCAAGCTGGTCCTGGGGCTTAGTTCAAACAGACCACACAGAGCCCTAGGATTGCAACACAATTAGACCCAACCAAATCATGAGAACACTAAACATTCTCTTGACACACTGGAAAGAAATTACAAAAAACAGCAAACTAGAATGCTATTTGGCCTTAAAACAGAGAGTACACAGTGGTAGAATACCTGACCACTGTGACTGACCCAAAATTAAGAAAATCTTGTACAGACTTAGTGAGCATAGCTTTACGATTGAGAAAGGCCACTGAAGGCAGACCTTGCGCTCAAAAGAAGACAGGCTATGTGCACACCCTAACCCAACATGAGGTGTAAACTGAGCTGCACTTCCTAACCTGATGCCAAATGTATGACCAGGTTAGTGTCACATATTTCCCTCAGACTACACAGATCCACAAAGATTCGAAAACAAATCCAATTTTGATCAACTCTCTCTACATATATATAGTGAAATACCGGTGTGCAATCACAGAAGCCACAAGAAAAAGGGCAACCAGTGAAGAACAAAGACCAAACAAACAAAGTAAATACAACTTATTTTTCTGTAGGTTTATTTCCCCCTTTGTACTTTAACTTTTTGCACATATGACACTCTAAAGGTCAGTTTTCTTGGAGCTTTTGTGATTAATGTTCCCTGTAAATTAGTATTGTTTCAATATTGTTTATTATCTACATATGTTTGCCATGCCAATAAAGCCCTTAAATTGAATTGAGAGAGAGAGAGAGACCGCGAGACACTTCAAGACCGAGGGAGAGAAGGGCAACATCATGACCACTACCACTGATTGTAAGGGTTGAACCCATGCCCTTAACCCCAATCCTCGTCTAAAGCCTTACCCTGATGCCAAAAGGCTGTCCAGGTCTTTTGAGTAAAACTTTGCGGTTCTTGCCCGTGTTCTTGTGGGATACTTGAATAGTTCTCCTCTTGGTGTCAGACCAGTAGACCATGTCATTGAAAACCATTACAGAGAATGGACTGGGCATTTCAGTCAGCTGCAGAAGCTTTTGTGAAGACAGACAAGAGCAAAAAGAACCGTCTAAACCAGTCACATTCCATGTTTACAGTAAAGTTCATATCTAGACATGCCATGTTTACTGTAAAGAGTATGACCATAATTCATGTTAGCGGCAGTGTTACCCTGACATTGTGTCCTTCCAGGGATACAGAGCCGATGCACTGCAGTTTTTCATCTGCCCAGTAGATTCGGTCAGTGAGAGTGTCCACAGAGAGACTGACTGGCCAGCTGAGACCACGAGCCAACACCACCTTCCTCTCAGAGCCATCCATCCCTGACCGCTCTATCTGGGGTTCGCTGCCAACCTCTGACCAATACATCAACCTGGGAGAGAAAGAACAACGATTAGTCTAGATCAGGGGTAGGCAACCCTGGTTCTGGAGTGCCCGAGGAACTTCAAGTTTTTCATTTAACCAACCTGGAAGACCAAGTGTGTTGAATTTAGGCAATCATAGCTAAACTGATCAATTAGCTCAGTTGGGACAAAATCCTGCAGTAGCTGCAGCACTCCAGGAACAGGGTTGCCTACAGCTATCAGTCTACCAAAATCTGTCCTACAGTCCACAACTTCAGACGAGTTTATGCTTTATTATATTCTACTGAAGCTTTATTTTATCACTCTGTCCCCTCACCCACCTTTGTGTGGCAGCTGCCCTTTCACATGTGATATGTTTTATGAATGCTGCAAAATTAATTGCCTGTGAGGACATTGAAGTTCTGAATCCTGGCTAGAGCAATAAACATGTAAGGGGGAGGAGTGTTTTTACAACCAACATAATAAAATTAAAAACCAGTCTTCCTTCAGGCTCAACCAAGAAGAGTGAGCTTCTAAAAAAAAAATAGGACAGACTTTCATATGAACTTCTAAACAGGTGGAAGCGCCAGAGGGACCTGCACATCTATCATAAGGGTTAACCATATCATAAGACTGAATTAGGCCATTTTGATTATGAAACATTTTCCCCACACCATTTACAAACCAACCACATTGGGAACCTAAGTTGGAGTCCGTGTCAAACTATACAGACCCTAGGGGTGCAGGGGTCTAAGGCATTGCATTAAAGTGATAGCTGTGCCGCTAGAGATCCTGATTCAAGTCCAAGCTCTGTCGCAGCACGGCTGCGACCGGGAGACGCACGCAGCAGCGCACAATTTGCCCAGCGTAGTCTGAGTTAAGGGAGGGTTTGGCCGGCAGGGATGTCTTGTCCCATTGCGCTCTAGCGACTCCTGTGGCAGGCCGGGCACATGCACGCTGACACGGTCGCCAAGAGTACAGCGTGTCCGCCGACGCATTGGTGTGGCTGGCTTTCGGGTTAAGCAGGAATTGTATCAAGAAGCAGTGTGGCTTGGTTGGGTTGTGTTTCGGAGGATGCATGGCTCGCGACCTTCACTGCTCCGAGTCCGGACGGGAGTTGCAGCAATGAGTTAAGTCAAGACTAACCACCAATTGGATACCATGAAATTGGGGAGTTTAATGTTTAAAAAAGATATGAACTATACAGACTCATATATAGGGATGTGGTTTCATTTTTACAATTCGGACCTATTGTACTTATGGGCTAAATCATTGTGTGATTAATTTTATTCGATTATTTGTGGATTTTATAGAAATTGCGTGTGGAAAATTCCATATGCCTATTTTAGTTTTAATTGGATTGAATTATAGTGGTCTATAAGCATTGTTTGAAGCTCAGTTATATTCAAATTACCCTACAATCATATCTAAGCCAATGACCCCATTAGAGGAAAATTTGCAAATCAACACTCCGACTCATGAGCGACAACCACAAGGAAAACAAATTGTTCAGTTCCATATTTGCTTAAATGTGTTTGTTTTTCACCTCCCTCCAGAAAATCAGCTGTTAATATTCAATAAATTCTAACTACATCATTTCTGTTAGGTAAAAGTAATCAATAATGAAAAATACTAACTTGTATTGTTGTATAATATGTTGAATAATCACCTTCCGGTGTAAACATTATGGAAATTGAAAACAAAAAACTATGTAAGTGAAGGCATGGACCTGAAGTCTCCCTCCCCCCAAAAAATTGAAATTCACATGAGCACCACAATGCCTATTCCACCCATGCTCTATCTAGGTTTTCCTGCACACAGCTATGACGGTCTATTGTAATTCAAACAATTTGTACACAGGTTACTTTAAGTCTCAAAACCTCCTCAAAGACTGATTCATACTCTTCAGAGGGATAATGGACTTTTCAGGGTCGTGTTATAAAAACAGAGTGATAGGTATAGTAATTTGTATACCCTTTGGGCGGCAGCAACCCTCACACCCGAACCCACCCTTTGTGTGGAAGCAGCCCTCACACCCGAACCCACCCTTTGTGTGGCAGCAGCAGTAGTGAGCGAGGCTGCTCCAGATCCTCATCCAGAACCACTATGTAGTTCTGAGACTTTACTGTAGATGTGCCCAGCCTCACAGCCAGAATCTGACTGGCCAGCCCATCCAGCCAGTACAGGTTCCTGCCAACCCAGTCCACAGCTATAGACTCAGACTTCACACCTACAGAAAGAAAGCATTCTTTTAGCAAACATCTAGTAGACAGTAGGGCTGAGACTGTACTTGGTACTAACCCTGTCCTTGTTTAGGGTACTAACCTTTGACCAGAGTGCCTGTGTCCTTGGTGTTGATGGAAGTCCACTTGATGCTCTCCTCCTCCAGACTGACCCAGTATACCCTCTGGTCTCTCCAGTCATAATCCACACAGAACACAGGTGTCTGACTAGTGGAGAGCAATGAAAGGCTGGAGCTATGCAACCCCAACACCAGCAGCTCATTCTGAACAGATGCCAGCAGGTGAGCCTCATCTACACAGACAAAATATATCATCAATATACCATGACAAAACACCATTCTGAATACAAAACTATAATTAGACAAATCTACATTAGTTGCGTCTATTAGGTTGAGCCAGCAATGCATGTTAAAGTATTTTCTCCCCTTAATTTCTCCATGTTACATAATTAAATTTAGCACACTGGTTGGGAACTCAGTTTCCTAAATGCTCAGATGGCACTGCAATCCGCTGGCTTGTTTTCTTGCTGGAAGGATGTATAGAAAACTAGCATTCTCCCATAGGGATTCTCTAGATGCCATTTGTGACCCACCATCTTTTTTCAGTCTTATGTACCAAAATTTGAATTGGTGTTTTTACATTTGATTAAAGTACTCAGAGCTTCAAAATGGCATATCATACACCATAGTTGGAGGAAACAGGAAGTAATGCTGCTTTAAAAAGTTGATATACTTAGAATCCCATTTAGGAGTAAAAAGCATTCGAACATTTGAGACCATCGGGCTTGATTCAGTCTTATGTAGCAACATTTGAAAAGGTTTTCTATTTTATTTTTTACATTGGATGAGAGTAGACAGAGCTAGAATATGGTACATCATACAATAGTTGTACGCGAAAGTAATTCTGCTTTGAAAGTTGATAAACTTGTAACGTCACATTTGAGAAAATGTCCCTTGAATCTTTGGTACCTACTGAGAGCTCGTCACACATTCAGCATCGTTCACACCCTTTGAAGCTTAAGCCCCACCCATCTAAGGATTCACATGTGAGGCAATGTACTAAACAACCAAAGATGAAGAATAAAAGATGGTTTATACTATGAGTGTGCTTGTAAATGTAATCTGGGCGTTGGTAACCTCAGAGCGGTGTCAGGATGTCCGTTTGTAAATTCAGAGCATTTCAGTCTGGGAGCGTTCAGAGCACACATTGGAAGCTTTGGCCGATGAGTAGGGTTGAGCCGAGCGTTCTGACTTAACAGCTGTCAAACACCCAAGCCAACTGGCCAACCTTGATGAGCTACTTCCAGACACAAATGAGAGAACAGCTCACTGACCAGTTCACTCACCCTAGCAGAGCTGGTTTGGCTGGCAAAAATATTATTACGTTTCATGGCCGGTGTCAGTAAACGTTGGCAATGTTCAATGGGTGTTGAGTGTTGGTAAATTCATCAGTTGCGCTCTCACAGACGAGTGGTCTGAAATCGACATGTCCAGCCCACTCATAAGAGAAAGCCCATCATGGCTAGTGGGAAGGTTGCTGCTTTTTCCAAAACTAAACCAACTAGGCTCTTTATTTTTTTGAGCAGTGTAGAATTGTTAAATTAAGGGAACACTAAAATAACATCCTAGATCTGAATGAATGAAATATTCTAATTAAATAATTTTTTTCTTTACATAGTTGAGTGTGCTGACAACAAAATCACAAAAATCAATGGAAATCAAACTTATCAACCCAACTTTGATGTAATGTCCTTAAAACAAGTCAAAATGAGGCTAAGTAGTGTGTGTGGCCTCCATGTGCCTGTATGACCTCCCTACAACACCGGGGCATGCTCCTGATGAGGTGGCGGATGGTCTCCTGAGGGATCTCCTCCCAGACCTGGACGAAAGCATCCGCCAACTCCTGGACAGTCTGTGGTGCAATGTGGCGTTGGTGGATGGAGCGAGACATGTCCCAGATGTGCTCAATTGGATTCAGGTCTGGGGAATGGGCGGGCCAGTCCATAGCATCAATGCCTTCCTCTTGCAGGAACTGCTGACAAACTCCAGCCACATGAGGAACCCAGGGCCAACCGCACCAGCATATGGTCTCACAAGGGGTCTGAGGATCTCATCTCGGTACTTAATGGCAGTCAGGCTACCTCTGGCGAGCACATGGAGGGCTGTGCGGTCCCCCAAAGAAATGCCACCCCACACCATGACTGACCCACTGCCAAACCGGTCATGCTGGAGGATGTTGCAGGCAGCAGAAGGTTCTCCACGGCGTCTCCAGACTCGGTCACGTCTGTCACGTGCTCAGTGTGAACCTGCCTTCATCTGTGAAGAGCACAGGGAGCCCAGACTGTTTCCCTAGCCGCGTCCTCAGAGAATGCACAGACCAGCTGGCTGGTGTGTTTACGGACGTATTCAATCAATCCCTATCAGAGTCGGTTGTTCCCACATGCTTCATGAAGGCCACCATTGTTCCAGTTCCCAAGAAAGCTAAGGTACCGGAGCTGAACGACTATCACTCACTTCCATCATCATGAAGTGCTTTGAGAGACTAGTCAAGGACCATATCACCTCCACCCTACCTGACACCCTAGACCTACTCCAATTTGCTTACCGCCCCAATAGGTCCACAGACGAAGCAATCGAAATCACACTGCCCTAACCCATCTGGACAAGAGGAATACCTATGTAAGAATGCTGTTCATCGACTACAGCTCAGCATTTAACACCATAGTACCCTCCAAACTCGTCGTTAAGCTAGAGACCCTGGGTCTGGATCCTGTCCTGTGCAACTGGGTCCGACTTCCTGAAGGGCCGCCCCTAGGTGGTGAGGGTAGGTAACATCTCCACCCCGCTGATTCTCAACACTGGGGCCCCACAAGTGTGCGTTCTCAGCTTTCTCCTGTTCACCCTGTTCACCCATGACTGTGGCAATGCATGCCACCAACTCAATCATCAAGTTTGCAGACAACACTCCAGTGGTAGGCTCAATTACCAAAAATGATGGGAGGGCCTACAGGGAGGTGGTGAGGGCCCTCGGAGTGTGGCGTCAGGAAAATAACCTCACTCAACATCAACAAAACGTTGACAAAAGGAAACGATCGTGGACTTCAGGAAACAGCAGAGGGAGCAACAGCGCCTCTTCAACCTCAGGAGTAACTGCTTTTGTTGCACTACTTTGCTTTATCTTGGCCAGGTCACAGTTGTAAATGAGAACTTGTTCTCAACTGGCATCCCTGGTTAAATAAGTGAAATTAACTTCACTAGGGTAGAGGGCAGTATTTATAATTTTGAGTGAAAAGCCTTCCCAAATTACACGTTCTGCTACTCGGGCCCAGTAGCTAGAATATGCATATAATGTCAAATTATTATAGAACACACTAAAGTTTCCAAAACTGTCAAAATATTGTCTGTGAGTATAACAGAACTGATATTGCAGGCGAAAGCCTGAGAAAAATACAATCAGGAAGGGACTTATTTAGTAAGCCCTGCGTTCCTATGCCTCTCTATTGAGCAGTGAATGAGATATCAACCATATTACTTTTTCTATGGCTTCCCTAATGTGTCTAGTGTCACAATACATAGTTTCAGGCTTTTATTTTGTAAAATGAGCCTGAATGTCAACATTGCGTCAGTGGTCAGCTGGAGTCTGTGTTTAGTGCCTAAAAGACAAATGCTGCCATCGTTTCTCTTTCCTAATAATAAGCCACCTGTCCCGGTTGATATATTATCGAATAGATATTTGAAAAACACCTTGAGGATTGATAAACAACGTTTGCCATGTTTGTCGATATTATGGAGCCAATTTGGAATTGTCGTGACCGCAATTTCCCGTCGAATTCTCAGCCAAACGTGAAGAACTAACGGAGTTATTTCGACTACAAAAATAATATTTTTGGAAAAAAGGAACATTTGCTATCTAACTGGGAGTCTCGTGAGTGAAAACATCTGAAGCGCAAAGGTAAACGGTTTAATTTGATTGCTTTTCTGATTTGTGACCAGGTTGCCTGCTACTAGCTAGGCATAATGCTATGCTAGGCTATCGATAAACTTACAAAAATGCTTCTTGCTTTGGCTGTAAAGCATATTTTCAAAATCTGAGTTGACAGGGTGATTAACAAAAGGCTAAGCTGTGTTTCAATATATTTCACTTGTGATTTCATGAATATGATTATTTTCTAGTAATATGTTTTGACTGTTGCGCTATGCTATGCAGCGGTTGCTTCCTGATTGGATTTCTCTCAGGCTTTCGTCTGCAATATCAGTTCTGTTATACTCAGACAATAGTTTTTTACAGTTTTGCAAACTTTAGTGTTCTCTATCCTAAGCTGTCAATAAGCATATTCTAGCATCTGGTCCTGAGAAATAGGTTGTTTACTTTGGGAACATTGTTTCTCCAAAAATTAGGTGTCCCCTAGCTTCAAGAGGTTAATTAAAACAGGAATATATATTAGGAGTACATAGAGATACATTTTCAATTCACATTGCTTTTCTGTTTTTACACTTATTGATCATTTCAAAATAATATTTTCATTCTCTTAAACAATGTGAAGAGGGGTTTTTTCTCCCCCCACTCTATTTTAGGATAAAAATTTGCCATTAAAGTTAAAAATCAGGGTCCATATACTTTGGATGAACATAAAATAGAGTCTTCCAAATTAATATTAGTTTATTTTAAAATAAAATCTATTTCACTGCAAAATCTGACATGAGAATAGTCCCAAAATAAAAAGGGTCAAGAGTCTGGGTCACAACCACAAAATACACGTTATCAATAGCCATTTTGAATCAGTGTATAAAGGTCTTTACATGGGTGCTTTACTGAAGTTAGTACAGAACACTCAAATTAACCCTTTAAGAGCTGGGTGGGTTAAAAGTTTAAGAGGGTGTGAACGATGCTGAATGGGTTTAGACAAAGGGCTCTCCAGCAGTAGTACCAAAACATTCAAAGGCCATTCTCTATAGTGAGTTTACAACTTTCAAAGCAGTATTACTTTCCATTGTTCCTCTACTGCTGTGTATGATATAGCATTTTGTAGCTCTGGGAATACTTATATCCATTATAAAAATTACACAATTTAAAATTCTGCTACATAAGAGTGATTTGAGCCAGTAAGTCACATTTCTCCTTTGCCAAGATAATCCATATCATGGTGATTAAAAAGCTTGATTATTACAAAGGAGAACCTTGTGCTGGGGACAATAAAAGCCCACTAAAATGTTTAGTTGTCAAATCAAGTTGAGGCTTACAATTGGTATGCTGAATGCAGAAATGTCCACCAGAACTGTAGCCAGAGAATTGAACGTTACTCTACCATAAACTACCTACATTGTTTTAGAGATCTGCATATTCAGGCATGTCACCCATTGAGCATGTTTGGGATGCTCTGTATCGATGTGTACGACAGCATGTTCCAGGTCCTGCCAATATCAAGCAACTTCGCACATCCATTCAAGCGAGAACATTCCACAGGCCACAATCAACCGCCTGATCAACCATATGCGAAGATGTGTAGCGCTGCATGAGGCAAATGGCGTTCACACTAGATAGACTGGTTTTCTGATCCACACTCCAACCTTAAGGTATCTGTGACCAAAAGATGCATATTTGAATTTCATCAAATGTACCCAAGTAAAATATTTCAAATTGTTGCATTTATAATTTTTGTTCAGTGTACAAAAGTTGGCCTTCAATAGTGAACATACAAGCAATATTCTGGCCACTGTCGGTAGGTCGATATAACTTTTGGCATGACATTCTATAGAAACGTATTGTATGCAATTAACGCAGTGCAATTCTTACAGTAATGACTTGTTAAATTCTATTAAGCAGCTTCATCATAACTAAAGGTGGCAGCAGGTAGCCTAGCGATGAGAGCATTGGGTCAGTAACCTGAAAGGTTCCTTGTTTGAATCCGCGAGCTGAAACATTTGTTGACGTGCACTTGAGCAACGCACTAACCCTAATTGCTCCAGGTTTGCCGTTAACGGCAGACCCTAGCTGTGACCCCGAGGGGGTGTCAGAGAGTTGGGATAGGCAAAAAACACATTTTCAATACACACGTGTTAATACACACATAATAGGACAAATAAGCACCCAACTAATTATTAATGTATTATAAATATAGCCTATAAAATGAATAGCAACAGAGAAAGCATGCCAACCGATAGGGCCTGCATGACCCCAACAGTTAATCTGAATGTTTTTATTTTTTATATTTCACCAGGTAAGCTAGCTGAGAACAAGTTCTCATTTACAACTGCGACATGCCAAAGATAAAGCAAAGCAGTGCGACAGAAACAGTGGCAAGAAATGGAATAAACAAGAAAAAAAGTATATACATATAGCTTGTGCAAATGGAATGAGGTGGTAAGGCAATAAATAAGCCATAGTAGCAAAGTAATTACAATTTAGCAGATTAACACTGGAGTGATAGATGAGCAGATGGTGTGTAAGTAGTGATACTGGTGTGCAAAAGAGCAGCAAAGTAAATAAAAACAATATGAGGATGAGGTAGGTAGATTGGGTGGGCTTTTTACAGATAGACTATGTACAGCTGCAGTGAATATAGAGAGACAGCACGGTAACACAAAGGCCCTGCAGAGAGACAGCAGGGTAACCCATAGGCCCTGCAGAGAGACAGCAGGGTAACCCATAGGCCCTGCAGAGGGACAGCAGGGTAACCCATAGGCCCTGCAGAGGGACAGCAGGGTAACCCATAGTCCCTGCAGAGAGACAGCAGGGTAACCCATAGGCCCTACATGACCAAAGATATTAAAAGCTACACCATGTCCAGAAAATTCTGTTAGGGTCAGTAGATTTTTTACCAACTGGCCCGGTCATGTCAGTGAGAAACAAAGTTAGCATTGGACCTGATCTCAGCCTACGAAAAGGATCCAGAGTTTCAACCAACCAGGTGATTGCGATCAGGAAAAACTCCAGGCCCCAGAAAAGACAGGGATGAATTTTGCCACACCACATTTAGGGTCTGTAGTGCCACCTCTGCTTTAAATACTATAACTTGTAAATGTCTAAAGAGCATAGCGTAACAGTCTTAAGACAACATAAGTAAAACAAGTTATAAACTATGGAGTAATGGAATCTTAACTAGTTAAATAAAAATGAACAGGAATATTAACCATGTATTGCTTCAAAATATGTTAAAACTCTGTCAACTACTTTGTCCATTTCCCATCAGTCAGTTTATGCATTAGTCTTGATTAAATGTAGGGTTAAGGAGTGGTTTCACAGACAGATTTCACTTGGTCCCAGACTCGAAATTATATTGGCTGGATATTTTCCATTGACCTTGCTTTTTAGTCCAAGACTAGGCTTAATCTGTGTCTGGGAAAACCTCCCCATAATGTTTAAGTGAGTGGAATGAAACAAATGTTTACATGACCAGGTACATTAATGGATAAACCTACTCTAAGAGTATGTATTAGGCTGTTTGAAAAGGTTTGAATCCTAATCAACCCATCCAATGAGAGTACATCTGTTGTGGAGGTATAGTAGATGAATTAAGCTTCAGTACTCTAGCAGTAGTTAAGCCATTTTATCTGAAAAGCCTAGTTTCTGCATAGGTCAAAATAGCTTTTGCATTTCCTTTATTGGCTTGTGACAAAAGTAAATATTTCACTAAAACAATTTATATTTATTACGTTCAATCAAAGACATGTTTGGAGTACCTTGGGTCTTGCAGCTGTGACCATTTGGTTCCAGCAGATATCCATGGTGACAGCGACACAGGAAGGAGCTGCGGGTGTTAAGGCAGGTGTGGCTGCAGACAGGTGGTTGGACCTCCTCACACTCGTCAACATCCACACAGGACAAACCGTTAGCCTGGAGCCGGAAGCCTGCAGCACAGATGCACCTCTGTAGGAGACAGAAGGAGCACATGTCACAGCCACACTTCTGTAGGCCAACAAGTTGGGTTTTGTTTTAACTCACCGGTCCATGGGGGCTTCGGGCATGTGACTAGGGTTAAGGCGTGTTGTGTGGCATGGTCTAGGGTGTGTAGCTAGGGCGTGGTGGGGGTCATCGTTGGGTTGCGGGTGTGAAAGATTAAGCAGGCTACAGGCATTACATTTAGCTAAAACATTCCTGTAGCTCTGTTGGAATAACTTTAATAGATCACTGACATCTTCTGGAAACAGAAGATGCTCTACATTGACTTAAGCCCAGCTCATAAATAGCCCACATTTACATATGTAGCCTAAAAAACAAGGTTCATGAAACGGATTACTTGCTAGGAACATGACATTCATATTCTGACCATCTGCAACTCACTAAGATAATACCGTTGATGATACAGTAGCAATCCGTGGTCATAACATCTACCGAAAAGACAAATACCAAATGGGGCAGTGTTGCGGTCTATATTCAGAACCACATTCCTATAAACTTGAGGGGATCTCATGTTAAATACTGTTGAAGTAATAAGGCTACTGGTTTACCTCCATCACCTAAAGACCATTCTGGTGGGAAGCTGCTATAGACCAAGTGTTGTCAGCCAGTATCTGGATAACATGTAAAATGCTTGATATGTTATCACAGGTGTATTTTCTGGGTGACCTAAATATTGACTGGCTTTCATTAAGCTGCCCACTCAAGAAAAAGCTTCACACTAGTGCCTGCAAACTGGTTCAGTAAACCTAACAGGAGAGATATATAGCACAGGAATGGAAACATGTATTGATCACATCTTCACTTATGCTTCAGTTAATGCATTAAAGCAGTATCCAAATCCATTGGATGTAGTGATCACAATATGGTAGCTATATCTAGGAAAGCTTAATTTCCAAAGGCTGGGCCTAATATTGTGTATAAGAGGGCATACAAAACATTTGTATTGATTCCTATGACATAAATAATATTTGCTGGTCTGTAATTAGGAGCAACCAAATGCTGCATTTGACAACAAAAAAAGTTATCAATACATCGCACAGACAGGAATAAAGAATTCTCCGGGAAGATGAGACTGATGAGTAGTTATTCATGAAACACACATGGTGTGAGTCCAGGTACATTAATTCACCCGACCTAGAATCAAATGCCAACCGTGTACCATCAAGAGATTTCTCTTTGGTTATAGTCACAGTGTATATGTTCCCCCTCGAGCAGATACGACGGCCCTCAATTAACTACACTGGACTTTGTGCAAACTGGAAACCACATATCCTGAGGCCGTATTTATAGTAGCTAGCTAGTCTAAAAAAGCAGGTCTGAGGAAAATGCTAACAAAGTTCTAACACATTGCCTGTAGTACTCGCTCTTCAAAAACTCTCGGCCACTATTACTTTCCTTTCTGGGATGCCTGCAAGGCCCTCCGTTTGGCAAGTGAGATCAAAACTCCATTCAGATTTTCCCTTCCTATAGGCAGTAACTCAAACAGGAAGTACAAGTGGTCTTGCAGGTCATTTCAACCCTGGTCTGACCAATCGGAATCCAAGCTTCAAGATTGTTTTGATCAAGCGGACTGGGATATGTTCCGGGTTGCCTCAGAATAACATTGATATTTATACTGACCAGGTTCATCAGGAAGTGTATTGGGTATGTTCTCACTCACTATTAAAACCTACCCAGTCCAGAAACTGGATAGATTGCAGCAGTTGCACAAAACTGAATGTTCGAACCACCGCATTTCACCACGGCAAGGTGACAGGAGTCATGACTGTCCTGGAAGGATCCAAATAGGTCAGATCAGCTTGGCAATAAATAACTTCAGCCAGACCCCCTTTCAGTCGCAGGGGGGAGAGGGGAACTGGTGGGGGGATGACAGCTAACACCCTGATGTACATCAAGTACATGAACTTTCAGCCATCACCCTACAAATTCACACAGGAATATGCCTTTGTTACAGACATTCGCCCACCGAAACTAACACGTTCTAAAGCGAATACTGTCACAATATTTTTAACATAGAATGTGGGGAATGGTCAGACGCCATCTAAAGAATGTCATTTGTGACCTAATTCAGGAAACTAGGCTTATGTCGCAAGTCACGACTTCACAGGAGAGATATTTGAACAAATCTCTTTGGGACGTAATTGCATTCAAACATGGACTTTCATACGATTAAAATGGTTAAATTAGGAGCCTTGTTGGTTAAGCCACAAAACACTAGCAACCTTCCCATTAGCCATGATTGGCTGAGGTGAGTGGGCTGGACATGCAAGAGAGCCATTCAGATGTGTCTGCCATTTTGAAGATAATCTATTTTAGCGAGTGGAGCTGCATACGTGTTGCTCTCCATTTTTTGGAGGATCACGTTTTGAAATCAGTGGAATTAGAGTATGATAGCTAAGGAGACGTAGACAAGTCTTCAGATTACATCTTCAAACTAAGGGCAACCGTGGTATTGCATTCTGACGCGTCCCATGATACATGTATACAGGTAAGATAGCTAGCGACATTCGGATACACTTTTTCTAATTCAAAGTTGTTTCATTTCAAGATAAAGTGGACTGTTAGCTAGCTAATGTTGGCTGGCATTACTTGTTTCCCAGAGCCGTTTGCTTTTCTAGTTAGAGCCTAATGTTAGCTAGCTAACATTGGACCTGGTTGGTTAGCCCCCAGCACTGTGGCATTGTTGCCACTTCGTTCATTGTTGTTTAACTAGCTAATGTTAGCTGGCTGCCTCGTTAGCTTACTTTATGTGACGTGTCTACAGCACCCATTGAATATGGCCGCGGTCAGTAAACGTCTGCAAAAAGCGTAATGAAATTGTTGCCAGCAGAGCGGTTTAGGCTGTTTATGTTATCCAGAGGTAAACAAAATCGGCCAGAGCGTCAAATGTGCGCTCCAAGAGCAAAACGGGATGGGTGGGGATAAAGCATAAGAGGATGTGAACGATGCTGAATGGTTTAGACAGAGCCTTTCACTAGATACCAAAACATTCAAAGACTATTTTCTCAAGTGGGTTTACAAGTTGAGTTTACAACTTTCAAAGCAGAATTACTTTCCAAAAACAATTTCACATTGCTACATAAGACCGAATCCAGGTGGTTAGTCACATTGGCTCATTTTGTGATGCCATTAAAAATAGAGGAAAAACTGTGACTTGAAACGTATACACACACTGTGTGAAGTGTCCATCCTCTTAAGTTGTGTAAAATATGAACAATGTGTTTTTGTTGATAATGTGATCAATTTCCTTGTAGAAACTTTTCTATAACTTTGTACAAGTAGGCACTGCCCCCTTGAGAAAGGTCAGATGGCATGTCAGCCTCATGAACTGCCCTGATTAGCTGCCCTAAGTATCTAGAAAAGTGAATTTAAATGGGACCATTCTACTACTCAACACCCCATTAGGAACCATTGACACGGCTGGCTAGCTTATCTTCAATGACTCATTTTCCAGAGCGAATGGAAGAACAGATGGATAGGGACCCCTTTTGGACAATCAGAGCGTTACAAGTGTGCCGTGGAAAGGCCCAACCAACCCCTTTCCAAGGCCCTGTAGGAGAAATACACTAAGAACCAAATACATTCATGATTTTACCACAGACGGTGGTTCGTGTGCAAAGTACATTATTACTGTGAGAGTAGTTTCTAAATGTACCAAAGTATTATGTCTCTGCCTCTTGCCCTCCATGTCTTTTCTAAGAAGCCGCCATATTGTTGTCAGTCCGCTAGGTACCTGTTTCTAATGTTTGAAGTGTGTATGTATATCCGGTGTAACCATTTAGTTAGCTATTAAATAAACCAATTTGTGTAGCACTGAATCATAAGGCTTTTGCAGATGCAGAAGGTTACAACTTTTCAGAATGATGATAAGAGGTTATGATTTTAAAGGTTGACCATTTATGGATGTGATAGTAAAGACATTTAGAGTGTATATCGGGAGATGGTAACTCTTTAAACAGCTCATGGTGCCCCAAATCCTAATGAGTTAATTGTTACATGATTAATTCAATAACAATTAAACAGTTAGTTGATCAGATACAAAGTAAAGTTATGACACTGGGAATATGGCAGAATACAAACAGTTTAGTTATGCCCTATGTAAGGCAACCACAGGCAAAACATCAGTACAGAGACAGTGGCGTCCCTATTCAACAGCTCAGACATGTAGCAGGGACTCCAGACAATCACGGATTACAAAGGGAAAACCAGCCACGTCGGACACCGACGTCTTCCTCTCTGCCGCCTCCTTTCCACTCCTCTCCTCTTTTGACCTCACCCTCTCACCTTCCCCCCCCTACTCACAAGGCAGGCAATACGCTCAACCTCATCTTTACTAGATGCTGTTCTTCCACTAACCTCATTGCAACTCCCCTCCAAGTCTCCGACCACTACCTTGTATCCTTTTCCCTCTCGCTCTCATCCAACACTTCCCACACTGCCCCTACTCGGATGGTATCGCGCCGTCCCAACCTTCGCTCTCTCTCCCCCGCTACTCTCTCCTCTTCCATCCTATCATCTCTTCCCTCTGCTCAAACCTTCTCCAACCTATCTCCTGATTCTGCCTCAACCCTCCTCTCTTCCCTTTCTGCATCCTTCAACTCTCTATGTCCCCTACCCTCCAGGCCGGCTCGGTACTCCCCTCCCGCTCCGTGGCTCGACGACTCATTGCGAGCTCACAGAACAGGGCTCCTGGCAGCCGAGCGGAAATGGAGGAAAACTCGCCTCCCTGCGGACCTGGCATCCTTTCACTCCCTCTCTACATTTTCCTCCTCTGTCACTGCTGCTAAAGCCACTTTCTACCACTAAATTCCAAGCATCTGCCTCTAACCCTAGGAAGCTCTTTGCCACCTTCTCCTCCCTCCTGAATCCTCCTCCCCCTCCTCCCTCTCTGCAGATGACTTCGTCAACCATTTTGAAAAGAAGGTCGACGACATCCGATCCTCGTTTGCTAAGTCAAACGACACCGCTGGTTCTGCTCACACTGCCCTACCCTGTGCTCTGACCTCTTTCTCCCCTCTCTCTCCAGATGAAATCTCGCTTCTTGTGACGGCCGGCCGCCCAACAACCTGCCCGCTTGACCCTATCCCCTCCTCTCTTCTCCAGACCATTTCCGGAGACCTTCTCCCTTACCTCACCTCGCTCATCAACTCATCCCTGACCGCTGGCTACGTCCCTTCCGTCTTCAAGAGAGCGAGAGTTGCACCCCTTCTGAAAAAACCTACACTCGATCCCTCCGATGTCAACAACTACAGACCAGTATCCCTTCTTTCTTTTCTCTCCAAAACTCTTGAACGTGCCGTCCTTGGCCAGCTCTCCCGCTATCTCTCTCAGAATGACCTTCTTGATCCTAATCAGTCAGGTTTCAAGACTAGTCATTCAACTGAGACTGCTCTTCTCTGTATCACGGAGGCGCTCCGCACTGCTAAAGCTAACTCTCTCTCCTCTGCTCTCATCCTTCTAGACCTATCGGCTGCCTTCGACACTGAACCATCAGATCCTCCTCTCCACCCTCTCCGAGTTGGGCATCTCCGGTGCGGCCCACGCTTGGATTGCGTCCTACCTGACAGGTCGCTCCTACCAGGTGGCGTGGCGAGAATCTGTCTCCTCGCCACGCGCTCTCACCACTGGTGTCCCCCAGGGCTCTGTTCTAGGCCCTCTCCTATTCTCGCTATACACCAAGTCACTTGGCTCTGTCATAACCTCACATGGTCTCTCCTATCATTGCTATGCAGACGACACACAATTAATCTTCTCCTTTCCCCCTTCTGATGACCAGGTGGCGAATCGCATCTCTGCATGTCTGGCAGACATATCAGTGTGGATGACGGATCACCACCTCAAGCTGAACCTCGGCAAGACGGAGCTGCTCTTCCTCCCGGGGAAGGACTGCCCGTTCCATGATCTCGCCATCACGGTTGACAACTCCATTGTTTCCTCCTCCCAGAGCGCTAAGAACCTTGGCGTGATCCTGGACAACACCCTGTCGTTCTCAACTAACATCAAGGCGGTGGCCCGTTCCTGTAGGTTCATGCTCTACAACATCCGCAGAGTACGCCCCTGCCTCACACAGGAAGCGGCGCAGGTCCTAATCCAGGCACTTGTCATCTCCCGTCTGGACTACTGCAACTCGCTGTTGGCTGGGCTCCCTGCCTGTGCCATTAAACCCCTACAACTCATCCAGAACGCCGCAGCCCGTCTGGTGTTCAACCTTCCCAAGTTCTCTCACGTCACCCCGCTCCTCCGCTCTCTCCACTGGCTTCCAGTTGAAGCTCGCATCCGCTACAAGACCATGGTGCTTGCCTACGGAGCTGTGAGGGGAACGGCACCGCAGTACCTCCAGGCTCTGATCAGGCCCTACACCCAAACAAGGGCACTGCGTTCATCCACCTCTGGCCTGCTCGCCTCCCTACCACTGAGGAAGTACAGTTCCCGCTCAGCCCAGTCAAAACTGTTCGCTGCTCTGGCCCCCCAATGGTGGAACAAACTCCCTCACGACGCCAGGACAGCGGAGTCAATCACCACCTTCCGGAGACACCTGAAACCCCACCTCTTCAAGGAATATCTAGGATAGGATAAAGCTATCCTTCTCACCCCCCCCCTTAAATGATTTAGATGCACTATTGTAAAGTGGCTGTTCCACTGATGTCAGAAGGTGAATTCACCAATTTGTAAGTCGCTCTGGATAAGAGCGTCTGCTAAATGACTTAAATGTAATGTAAATGAAAACCCTGGGTTGGGGTACTAACCGGTCCGTAAGGGGTGCTGACACAGTGCTGGTCACATTGGGGGGTCCCAGGGCTGGAGCAGTTATTGGTGGAACAACCGTGCCCCTCGTCAGATCCATCAGGACAGTTGATGATTTGGTCACAGAGCAGGGAATGGTCCACACACTCTCCACTACCACACTGGTAAAGCTGGTTGGAGCACTTCAACTGGTCACCTACAGTAAAACAACAGACTGGTTCACACACTCTCCACTACCACAGCTGGTTGGAGCACTTCACCTAGCCAACTACAAATGTAACCATAACCCTTTGTGTAAGCTCACATCCGGCCTCGTCACTGTAGTCCTCACAGTCTTTCTGTCCATCACACCTCCAGGTTGAAGGGATACACTGGGTCTTAGAGACACAGCTCCACTGGAACTCCCCACACGTCACTGGAGACACCTTACAGTTCTGAAGTTTACCCAGAATTTAGAGATGGGTTAAGGTAAATCGATTGTGAGAGATTATGGAAATTAACCTAGCATGCTAGTTTGTATTGGTTTCCAAAACTACCTTGGACTTCCTTAATACTGGTCATGGAGCCATAAAAGTGGTATCAATGAGTTCATCTGGCTGTGAGCAAGTATATAAATGTTTTGCACTTTAAAATGATTGTGAAGGTTAATATTAGGTGGGTTCCTCACCATCTCGTCTGAACCGTCCTGGCAGTCCTGTTCCCCATCACACAGCCATTCCTCCACAAGACATTCGTGGCTGTTTGGGCAGCGGAGCTCTGGGGGACAGTGGGGGGGTTTGGCACAGCCCACCTCGTCAGAATGGTCTCCGCAGTCAGAATGCCCATCACAACGGAGAGCCTCAGACACACACTGACCATTACTGCACTGATACTGCTGCTGGCCACAAAGAATTGCCACTGGGAGGAGAGCGAGATGGCAGAAGCAGAGGAGAGCAATGATTGCAATAAACTAAGTAGAAACGGGTTCAGAACAAGGTAGAAATTGGTTCTAAGCAACATGGAACCACATCACAGTGGAAATGGGTTCTAAAACACCCATTACAATGGAAATGGTTTTTAGAGATACTCATACCACAGTCTTCCTCATCAGAGCCGTCCACACAGTCTCTCTCTCCATCACAAATGAAGGTTTCTGGGATACAGCGGCCATTGTTGTCACAGTGATGACTGCAGCTCTTGGTGGGCTTGAAGCAGTCCATTTCATCAGAACGGTCCTGGCACTGGGCCTTCCCATCACACACCTGCTGCTGGTCGATACACTTCTTCCCATGAGCACACTGGAACTGACCTGAGGTAGGAACCAATGAGCACACTGGTACTGACCTAAGGACATTGATATGAATGGATGGATTTGTGCTGAAACTGGCCACTTGTGACTAAACACATTACACCAGATCAAGAGGTGAGCTTCTGACCTGCTTTGCAGAGGAGCTCACAGTCCTGTTCATCTGATCCATCCTTACAGTCCACCTCTCCATCACAAACATGGCTATGCAGGACACACTCTCTCCCATCCTTGCACAGTCTGGAACCCATACGGCACTTCAGGGACGCAGTTTGGGATGTTGGAGCAGCTATCGTTGGACAGCCAATCTCATCTGAGCCATCATGGCAATGAGCGCGTCCATCACAAACCAGACTCCTCTCAATACATTTCCTCCTGTCCTTACACCGGAACTCACCTGGGAGACACACATACGAGGGACCATGAAGAAAGGTTAAGAGGGTTTAAGGGGTTTTCTGGGTGGCAAAGCAGTATCAAATATCAGAACGCGTTAATATATCTACCTCGGTTTGGACATTTAGCAATGCAGGATTCCTCATCAAAACCATCAGGGCAGTCTTTCAATGTGTCACACAGCTGAGTTTGGGAGATGCACAAAGTTGAGCCCCGACACCTCACTGATGGACTAGTACAGGTCTGAGCCAGAGTTGGCAGGACAGGAGGAAGGGCCTTGTTAGAATCTAGGGAGAGAGGTCACATTAGATTAATTTAAAGAGACTCTCCTCATCCTTCTGTACCAACTGTCCAAGTAATCAGCAGTGTCTCACCACAGCCTTCCTCATCAGAGCCGTCCGAACAGTCTCTCTCACCATCACAGAGGAAGGTTTCTGGGATACAGCGGCTATTGTTGTCACAGTGATGAATGCAGCTCTTGGTGGGCTTGAAGCAGTCCATTTCATCAGAACGGTCCTGGCACTGTGCCTTCCCATCACACATCTGCTGCTGGTCGATACACATCTTCCCATGAGCACACTGGAACTGACCTGAGGTAGGAACCAATGAGCATACTGGAACTGAGCTGAGCTAACAACCAATGAGCACACTGGAACTGACCTAAGGACATTGATGAATGGATGGATTTGTGCTGAAACTGGCCACTTGTGATTAAACACATTACACAAGATCAAGAGGTGAGCTTCTGACCTGCTTTGCAGAGGAGCTCACAGTCCTGTTCGTCTGATCCATCCTTACAGTCCACCTCTCCATCACAAACATGGCTATGCAGGACACACTCTCTCCCATCCTTGCACAGTCTGGAACCCATACGGCACTTCAGGGGCGCAGTTTGGGATGTTGGAGCAGCTATCGTTGGACAGCCAATCTCATCTGAGCCATCATGGCAATGAGCGCGTCCATCACAAACCAGACTCCTCTCAATACATTTCCTCCTGTCCTTACACCGGAACTCACCTGGGAGACACACATAAGAGGGACCATGAAGAAAGGTTAAGAGGGTTTAAGGGGTTTTCTGGGTGGCAAAGCAGTATCAAATATCAGAACGCATTAATATATCTACCTCGGTTTGGACATTTAGTAATGCAGGACTCCTCATCAAAACCATCAGGGCAGTCTCTCAATGTGTCACACAGCTGAGTTTGGGAGATGCACAAAGTTGAGCCCCGACACCTCACTGATGGACTGGTACAGACTGGCTGAGCAGGAAGAATATCTGGAACGGTTGTAGTTGGAGCCAAATAAGCTGTAGTAAGTGGAACTGGAGATTCTGTAGGCAGAGAGTATTACCAAGATAATGGACAGGCCTTTTACACTCTACCCAGAACAAGTCTAATGAAGCGTTAGTTTCAAAACAATTCAGCACAAAGGGTTAGACTGTAGGTAACATGTCTCACCTGCTAATATACAAGCTAGTAAACATTTTCCAACTGTCAAATCACATTTTATTTGTCAGATACACATGGTTAGCAGATGTTATTGCGAGTGTAGCGAAATGCTTGTGCTTCTAGTTCCGACCCTGCAGTAATACACAAGTAATCTAACAATTTCACAACTACCTTATACACACACACACACAAGTGTAAAGGAATGAATAAGAATATGTACATAAAAATATATGAACGAACGATGGCCGAACAGCATAGACAAGATGCAGTAGATGGTATAGAGTACAGTATATACATATGAGAAGAGTAATGTAAACATTATAAAAAGTGGTATTGTTTAAAGTGGCTCGTGATACATTTATTACATCAATCTCTCATTATTAAAGTGGCTAGAGATGAGTCAGTATGTTGGCAGCAGCCACTCAATGTTAGTGATGGCGATTTAACAGGCCTTGAGACAGAAGCTGTTTTTCAGTCTCTCAGTCCCCGCTTTGATGCACCTGTACTGACCTCGCCCTCTGGAGGATAGCTGGTTGAACAGGAAGTGGCTCGGGTGGTTGTTGTCCTTGATATTTTTGGCCTTCCTGTGACATCGGGTGGTGTAGTTGTCCTGGAGGGCAGGTAGTTTTCCCCAGTGATGCGTTGTGCAGAGCTCACTACCCTCTGGAGAGCCTTACGGTTGTGGGCGGAGCAGTTGCCGTACGAGGCAACAGCCCGACAGGATGCTCTCGATTGTGCATCTGTAAAAATTTGTGAGTGTGTTTGGTGACAAGCCAAATTTCTTCAGCCTCCTGAGGTTGAAGAGGCGCTGCTGCGCCTTCACCATGCTGTCTGTGTGGGTGGACCATTTCAGTTTGTCCGTGATGTGTACGCCAAGGAACTTATCTTCCCACCTTCTCCACGACTGTTCCGTCGATGTGGATAGGGGCTCCTCTGTCTGCTGTTTCCTGAAGTCCACGATCATCTCCTTTGTTTTGTTGACCTCGAGTGTGAGGTCATTTTCCTGACCACACTCCGAGGGCCTTCACCTCCTCCCTGTAGGCCGTCTCGTCGTCGTTGTTGGCAATCAAGCCTACCACTGTAGTGTCGTCTGCAAACTTGATGATTGAGTTGGAGGCGGGCATGGCCACCCAGTCATGGGTGAACAGGAGAGGGCTGAGAACGCACCCTTGTGGGGCCCCAGTGTTGAGGATCAGGGGGGTGGAGATGTTACCTACCCTCACCACCTGGGGGCGGCCCGTCAGGAATTCCAGGACCCAGTTTCACAGGGCGGGGTCGAGACCCAGGGTCTCGAGCTTAATGACGAGTTTGGAGGGTACTATGATGTTAAATGCTGAGCTGTAGTCGATGAACAGCATTCTTACATAGGTATTCCTCTTGTCCAGATGGGTTAGGGCAGTGCGATTGCGTCGTCTGTGGACCTATTGGGGCGGTAAGCAAATTGGAGTAGGTCTAGGGTGTCAGGTAGGGTGGTGGTGATATGGTCCTTGATTAGTCTCTCAAAGCACGGAAGTGAGTGTTACGAAGCGGACAGTCATTTAGCTCAGTTACCTTAGCTTTCTTGGGAACAGGAACAATGGTGGCCCTCTTGAAGCATGTGGGAACAGCAGACTGGGATAAGGATTGATTGAATATGTCCGTAAACACACCAGCCAGCTGGTCTGCGCATGCTCTGAGGACGCGGCTGGGGATGCCGTCTGGGCCGGCAGGCTTGCGAGGGTTAACACGTTTAAATGTCTTACTCGCGTTAGCTGCAGTGAAGGAGAGCCCACAGGTTTTGGTAGTGGGCCGTGTCAGTGGCACTGTCTCGTCCTCAAAGCGAGCAAAGCTGTTTAGTTTGTCTGGGAGCAAGACATCGTGGTCCGCGACGGGGCTGCTTTTCCTTTTGTAGTCTGACTGTAGACCATGTCACATACCTCTCGTGTCTGAGCCGTTGAATTGCAACTCTACTTTCTCTCTATACCGACGCTTAGCTTGTTTGATTGCCTTGGAGGGAATAGCTACACTGTGTATTCGGTCATGTTTCTGGTCACCTTGCCCCGATTAAAAGCAGTGGTTCGTGCTTTCAGTTTTGCGAATGCTGCCATCAATCCACGGTTTCTGGTTGGGCAAGGTTTTAATAGACCCT
Source organism: Oncorhynchus masou masou (assembly GCF_036934945.1). NCBI lineage: Eukaryota > Metazoa > Chordata > Actinopteri > Salmoniformes > Salmonidae > Oncorhynchus > Oncorhynchus masou. Next base: position 79,896 of record NW_027016782.1, read on the forward strand.
GTGGGTACAACATCGCCGATGCACTTGCTAATAAACTTTTTTGGTGCGTGTGCAGTTTATAAGGTACTCATTTAAAAATATATATGATTATTGTTGCAGATGTACAGTTTGTGTAGATTGTAACATGTACTATAAATAACCTTTTCTGCACATTAGTTGTCGATTTTGACAGGATATTTATCGATATGTGTAGTCAACAGGAGGCAGCGACGGCATCATTTTTTACTTACGTTTTAGGAATATAATTTAAACTTTCAACATTCATTTCGAATGGTATTGTACTTACTCAGTAAAAACTGCTGAATGAGTCCCAAAGCATGCTGAGTCTTAATTATTTTGATATACCCCCCTGCCTATTCAGTGAGCCATCATTTAAGATTCATACAAAAAACATTACAAGAATATTGATGTCTTGACTTTGTCTAAGGTAACGGTTAGCAAAATTAGGTAAATTGACAACGCACACTTTCTTTAACTGCAATGTTAATATGCATTCCATGGCATTGTAGATTTGAGATGTCTTTTGACCTAATGTTCAACGCTTTCAGACAATGCGCTTATTCGCGATAAAAAAATGCACACTAAAATTTCAAAAAGATTAACTTACGTTAACTGATTAACTCTGACAGCCCTACAAAAACATTGTATAACCTTTGTCACATTGTTGACTGTGTACTGCAAGTGGCAGTTCTGTCCGGCTCCCCATTTTTGGGACGTCATGCCATTTTATAAACACCGTCAGACACTTAGTCGATTTAGAAAACGTCCCGACTGACCAAAGTGGAACCACAGTCAGAAATCAACTCACCACCACAGTCCTGTTCGTCTGATCCATCCTTACAGTCCACCTCTCCATCACAAACATGGCTATGCAGGACACACTCTCTCCCATCCTTGCACAGTCTGGAACCCATACGGCACTTCAGGGGCGCAGTTTGGGATGTTGGAGCAGCTATCGTTGGACAGCCAATCTCATCTGAGCCATCATGGCAATGAGCGCGTCCATCACAAACCAGACTCCTCTCAATACATTTCCTCCTGTCCTTACACCGGAACTCACCTGGGAGACACACATAAGAGGGACCATGAAGAAAGGTTAAGAGGGTTTAAGGGGTTTTCTGGGTGGCAAAGCAGTATCAAATATCAGAACGCATTAATATATCTACCTCGGTTTGGACATTTAGTAATGCAGGACTCCTCATCAAAACCATCAGGGCAGTCTCTCAATGTGTCACACAGCTGAGTTTGGGAGATGCACAAAGTTGAGCCCCGACACCTCACTGATGGACTGGTACAGACTGGCTGAGCAGGAAGAATATCTGGAACGGTTGTAGTTGGAGCCAAATAAGCTGTAGTAAGTGGAACTGGAGATTCTGTAGGCAGAGAGTATTACCAAGATAATGGACAGGCCTTTTACACTCTACCCAGAACAAGTCTAATGAAGCGTTAGTTTCCCCAAAACAATTCAGCACAAAGGGTTAGACTGTAGGTAACATGTCTCACCTGCTAATATACAAGCTAGTAAACATTTTCCAACTGTCAAATCACATTTTATTTGTCAGATACACATGGTTAGCAGATGTTATTGCGAGTGTAGCGAAATGCTTGTGCTTCTAGTTCCGACCCTGCAGTAATACACAAGTAATCTAACAATTTCACAACTACCTTATACACACACACACACAAGTGTAAAGGAATGAATAAGAATATGTACATAAAAATATATGAACGAACGATGGCCGAACAGCATAGACAAGATGCAGTAGATGGTATAGAGTACAGTATATACATATGAGAAGAGTAATGTAAACATTATAAAAAGTGGTATTGTTTAAAGTGGCTCGTGATACATTTATTACATCAATCTCTCATTATTAAAGTGGCTAGAGATGAGTCAGTATGTTGGCAGCAGCCACTCAATGTTAGTGATGGCGATTTAACAGGCCTTGAGACAGAAGCTGTTTTTCAGTCTCTCAGTCCCCGCTTTGATGCACCTGTACTGACCTCGCCCTCTGGAGGATAGCTGGTTGAACAGGAAGTGGCTCGGGTGGTTGTTGTCCTTGATATTTTTGGCCTTCCTGTGACATCGGGTGGTGTAGTTGTCCTGGAGGGCAGGTAGTTTTCCCCAGTGATGCGTTGTGCAGAGCTCACTACCCTCTGGAGAGCCTTACGGTTGTGGGCGGAGCAGTTGCCGTACGAGGCAACAGCCCGACAGGATGCTCTCGATTGTGCATCTGTAAAAATTTGTGAGTGTGTTTGGTGACAAGCCAAATTTCTTCAGCCTCCTGAGGTTGAAGAGGCGCTGCTGCGCCTTCACCATGCTGTCTGTGTGGGTGGACCATTTCAGTTTGTCCGTGATGTGTACGCCAAGGAACTTATCTTCCCACCTTCTCCACGACTGTTCCGTCGATGTGGATAGGGGCTCCTCTGTCTGCTGTTTCCTGAAGTCCACGATCATCTCCTTTGTTTTGTTGACCTCGAGTGTGAGGTCATTTTCCTGACCACACTCCGAGGGCCTTCACCTCCTCCCTGTAGGCCGTCTCGTCGTCGTTGTTGGCAATCAAGCCTACCACTGTAGTGTCGTCTGCAAACTTGATGATTGAGTTGGAGGCGGGCATGGCCACCCAGTCATGGGTGAACAGGAGAGGGCTGAGAACGCACCCTTGTGGGGCCCCAGTGTTGAGGATCAGGGGGGTGGAGATGTTACCTACCCTCACCACCTGGGGGCGGCCCGTCAGGAATTCCAGGACCCAGTTTCACAGGGCGGGGTCGAGACCCAGGGTCTCGAGCTTAATGACGAGTTTGGAGGGTACTATGATGTTAAATGCTGAGCTGTAGTCGATGAACAGCATTCTTACATAGGTATTCCTCTTGTCCAGATGGGTTAGGGCAGTGCGATTGCGTCGTCTGTGGACCTATTGGGGCGGTAAGCAAATTGGAGTAGGTCTAGGGTGTCAGGTAGGGTGGTGGTGATATGGTCCTTGATTAGTCTCTCAAAGCACGGAAGTGAGTGTTACGAAGCGGACAGTCATTTAGCTCAGTTACCTTAGCTTTCTTGGGAACAGGAACAATGGTGGCCCTCTTGAAGCATGTGGGAACAGCAGACTGGGATAAGGATTGATTGAATATGTCCGTAAACACACCAGCCAGCTGGTCTGCGCATGCTCTGAGGACGCGGCTGGGGATGCCGTCTGGGCCGGCAGGCTTGCGAGGGTTAACACGTTTAAATGTCTTACTCGCGTTAGCTGCAGTGAAGGAGAGCCCACAGGTTTTGGTAGTGGGCCGTGTCAGTGGCACTGTCTCGTCCTCAAAGCGAGCAAAGCTGTTTAGTTTGTCTGGGAGCAAGACATCGTGGTCCGCGACGGGGCTGCTTTTCCTTTTTGTAGTCTGACTGTAGACCATGTCACATACCTCTCGTGTCTGAGCCGTTGAATTGCAACTCTACTTTCTCTCTATACCGACGCTTAGCTTGTTTGATTGCCTTGGAGGGAATAGCTACACTGTGTATTCGGTCATGTTTCTGGTCACCTTGCCCCGATTAAAAGCAGTGGTTCGTGCTTTCAGTTTTGCGAATGCTGCCATCAATCCACGGTTTCTGGTTGGGCAAGGTTTTAATAGACCCTGTGGGTACAACATCGCCGATGCACTTGCTAATAAACTTTTTTTTGGTGCGTGTGCAGTTTATAAGGTACTCATTTAAAAATATATATGATTATTGTTGCAGATGTACAGTTTGTGTAGATTGTAACATGTACTATAAATAACCTTTTCTGCACATTAGTTGTCGATTTTGACAGGATATTTATCGATATGTGTAGTCAACAGGAGGCAGCGACGGCATCATTTTTTACTTACGTTTTAGGAATATAATTTAAACTTTCAACATTCATTTCGAATGGTATTGTACTTACTCAGTAAAAACTGCTGAATGAGTCCCAAAGCATGCTGAGTCTTAATTATTTTGATATACCCCCTGCCTATTCAGTGAGCCATCATTTAAGATTCATACAAAAACATTACAAGAATATTGATGTCTTGACTTTGTCTAAGGTAACGGTTAGCAAAATTAGGTAAATTGACAACGCACACTTTCTTTAACTGCAATGTTAATATGCATTCCATGGCATTGTAGATTTGAGATGTCTTTTGACCTAATGTTCAACGCTTTCAGACAATGCGCTTATTCGCGATAAAAAAATGCACACTAAAATTTCAAAAAGATTAACTTACGTTAACTGATTAACTCTGACAGCCCTACAAAAACATTGTATAACCTTTGTCACATTGTTGACTGTGTACTGCAAGTGGCAGTTCTGTCCGGCTCCCCATTTTTGGGACGTCATGCCATTTTATAAACACCGTCAGACACTTAGTCGATTTAGAAAACGTCCCGACTGACCAAAGTGGAACCACAGTCAGAAATCAACTCACCACCACAGTCCTGTTCGTCTGATCCATCCTTACAGTCCACCTCTCCATCACAAACATGGCTATGCAGGACACACTCTCTCCCATCCTTGCACAGTCTGGAACCCATACGGCACTTCAGGGGCGCAGTTTGGGATGTTGGAGCAGCTATCGTTGGACAGCCAATCTCATCTGAGCCATCATGGCAATGAGCGCGTCCATCACAAACCAGACTCCTCTCAATACATTTCCTCCTGTCCTTACACCGGAACTCACCTGGGAGACACACATAAGAGGGACCATGAAGAAAGGTTAAGAGGGTTTAAGGGGTTTTCTGGGTGGCAAAGCAGTATCAAATATCAGAACGCATTAATATATCTACCTCGGTTTGGACATTTAGTAATGCAGGACTCCTCATCAAAACCATCAGGGCAGTCTCTCAATGTGTCACACAGCTGAGTTTGGGAGATGCACAAAGTTGAGCCCCGACACCTCACTGATGGACTGGTACAGACTGGCTGAGCAGGAAGAATATCTGGAACGGTTGTAGTTGGAGCCAAATAAGCTGTAGTAAGTGGAACTGGAGATTCTGTAGGCAGAGAGTATTACCAAGATAATGGACAGGCCTTTTACACTCTACCCAGAACAAGTCTAATGAAGCGTTAGTTTCCCCAAAACAATTCAGCACAAAGGGTTAGACTGTAGGTAACATGTCTCACCTGCTAATATACAAGCTAGTAAACATTTTCCAACTGTCAAATCACATTTTATTTGTCAGATACACATGGTTAGCAGATGTTATTGCGAGTGTAGCGAAATGCTTGTGCTTCTAGTTCCGACCCTGCAGTAATACACAAGTAATCTAACAATTTCACAACTACCTTATACACACACACACACAAGTGTAAAGGAATGAATAAGAATATGTACATAAAAATATATGAACGAACGATGGCCGAACAGCATAGACAAGATGCAGTAGATGGTATAGAGTACAGTATATACATATGAGAAGAGTAATGTAAACATTATAAAAAGTGGTATTGTTTAAAGTGGCTCGTGATACATTTATTACATCAATCTCTCATTATTAAAGTGGCTAGAGATGAGTCAGTATGTTGGCAGCAGCCACTCAATGTTAGTGATGGCGATTTAACAGGCCTTGAGACAGAAGCTGTTTTTCAGTCTCTCAGTCCCCGCTTTGATGCACCTGTACTGACCTCGCCCTCTGGAGGATAGCTGGTTGAACAGGAAGTGGCTCGGGTGGTTGTTGTCCTTGATATTTTTGGCCTTCCTGTGACATCGGGTGGTGTAGTTGTCCTGGAGGGCAGGTAGTTTTCCCCAGTGATGCGTTGTGCAGAGCTCACTACCCTCTGGAGAGCCTTACGGTTGTGGGCGGAGCAGTTGCCGTACGAGGCAACAGCCCGACAGGATGCTCTCGATTGTGCATCTGTAAAAATTTGTGAGTGTGTTTGGTGACAAGCCAAATTTCTTCAGCCTCCTGAGGTTGAAGAGGCGCTGCTGCGCCTTCACCATGCTGTCTGTGTGGGTGGACCATTTCAGTTTGTCCGTGATGTGTACGCCAAGGAACTTATCTTCCCACCTTCTCCACGACTGTTCCGTCGATGTGGATAGGGGGCTCCTCTGTCTGCTGTTTCCTGAAGTCCACGATCATCTCCTTTGTTTTGTTGACCTCGAGTGTGAGGTCATTTTCCTGACCACACTCCGAGGGCCTTCACCTCCTCCCTGTAGGCCGTCTCGTCGTTGTTGGCAATCAAGCCTACCACTGTAGTGTCGTCTGCAAACTTGATGATTGAGTTGGAGGCGGGCATGGCCACCCAGTCATGGGTGAACAGGAGAGGGCTGAGAACGCACCCTTGTGGGGCCCCAGTGTTGAGGATCAGGGGGGTGGAGATGTTACCTACCCTCACCACCTGGGGGCGGCCCGTCAGGAATTCCAGGACCCAGTTTCACAGGGCGGGGTCGAGACCCAGGGTCTCGAGCTTAATGACGAGTTTGGAGGGTACTATGATGTTAAATGCTGAGCTGTAGTCGATGAACAGCATTCTTACATAGGTATTCCTCTTGTCCAGATGGGTTAGGGCAGTGCGATTGCGTCGTCTGTGGACCTATTGGGGCGGTAAGCAAATTGGAGTAGGTCTAGGGTGTCAGGTAGGGTGGTGGTGATATGGTCCTTGATTAGTCTCTCAAAGCACGGAAGTGAGTGTTACGAAGCGGACAGTCATTTAGCTCAGTTACCTTAGCTTTCTTGGGAACAGGAACAATGGTGGCCCTCTTGAAGCATGTGGGAACAGCAGACTGGGATAAGGATTGATTGAATATGTCCGTAAACACACCAGCCAGCTGGTCTGCGCATGCTCTGAGGACGCGGCTGGGGATGCCGTCTGGGCCGGCAGGCTTGCGAGGGTTAACACGTTTAAATGTCTTACTCGCGTTAGCTGCAGTGAAGGAGAGCCCACAGGTTTTGGTAGTGGGCCGTGTCAGTGGCACTGTCTCGTCCTCAAAGCGAGCAAAGCTGTTTAGTTTGTCTGGGAGCAAGACATCGTGGTCCGCGACGGGGCTGCTTTTCCTTTTGTAGTCTGACTGTAGACCATGTCACATACCTCTCGTGTCTGAGCCGTTGAATTGCAACTCTACTTTCTCTCTATACCGACGCTTAGCTTGTTTGATTGCCTTGGAGGGAATAGCTACACTGTGTATTCGGTCATGTTTCTGGTCACCTTGCCCCGATTAAAAGCAGTGGTTCGTGCTTTCAGTTTTGCGAATGCTGCCATCAATCCACGGTTTCTGGTTGGGCAAGGTTTTAATAGACCCTGTGGGTACAACATCGCCGATGCACTTGCTAATAAACTTTTTTTGGTGCGTGTGCAGTTTATAAGGTACTCATTTAAAAATATATATGATTATTGTTGCAGATGTACAGTTTGTGTAGATTGTAACATGTACTATAAATAACCTTTTCTGCACATTAGTTGTCGATTTTGACAGGATATTTATCGATATGTGTAGTCAACAGGAGGCAGCGACGGCATCATTTTTTACTTACGTTTTAGGAATATAATTTAAACTTTCAACATTCATTTCGAATGGTATTGTACTTACTCAGTAAAAACTGCTGAATGAGTCCCAAAGCATGCTGAGTCTTAATTATTTTGATATACCCCCTGCCTATTCAGTGAGCCATCATTTAAGATTCATACAAAAAACATTACAAGAATATTGATGTCTTGACTTTGTCTAAGGTAACGGTTAGCAAAATTAGGTAAATTGACAACGCACACTTTCTTTAACTGCAATGTTAATATGCATTCCATGGCATTGTAGATTTGAGATGTCTTTTGACCTAATGTTCAACGCTTTCAGACAATGCGCTTATTCGCGATAAAAAAATGCACACTAAAATTTCAAAAAGATTAACTTACGTTAACTGATTAACTCTGACAGCCCTACAAAAACATTGTATAACCTTTGTCACATTGTTGACTGTGTACTGCAAGTGGCAGTTCTGTCCGGCTCCCCATTTTTGGGACGTCATGCCATTTTATAAACACCGTCAGACACTTAGTCGATTTAGAAAACGTCCCGACTGACCAAAGTGGAACCACAGTCAGAAATCAACTCACCACCACAGTCCTGTTCGTCTGATCCATCCTTACAGTCCACCTCTCCATCACAAACATGGCTATGCAGGACACACTCTCTCCCATCCTTGCACAGTCTGGAACCCATACGGCACTTCAGGGGCGCAGTTTGGGATGTTGGAGCAGCTATCGTTGGACAGCCAATCTCATCTGAGCCATCATGGCAATGAGCGCGTCCATCACAAACCAGACTCCTCTCAATACATTTCCTCCTGTCCTTACACCGGAACTCACCTGGGAGACACACATAAGAGGGACCATGAAGAAAGGTTAAGAGGGTTTAAGGGGTTTTCTGGGTGGCAAAGCAGTATCAAATATCAGAACGCATTAATATATCTACCTCGGTTTGGACATTTAGTAATGCAGGACTCCTCATCAAAACCATCAGGGCAGTCTCTCAATGTGTCACACAGCTGAGTTTGGGAGATGCACAAAGTTGAGCCCCGACACCTCACTGATGGACTGGTACAGACTGGCTGAGCAGGAAGAATATCTGGAACGGTTGTAGTTGGAGCCAAATAAGCTGTAGTAAGTGGAACTGGAGATTCTGTAGGCAGAGAGTATTACCAAGATAATGGACAGGCCTTTTACACTCTACCCAGAACAAGTCTAATGAAGCGTTAGTTTCCCCAAAACAATTCAGCACAAAGGGTTAGACTGTAGGTAACATGTCTCACCTGCTAATATACAAGCTAGTAAACATTTTCCAACTGTCAAATCACATTTTATTTGTCAGATACACATGGTTAGCAGATGTTATTGCGAGTGTAGCGAAATGCTTGTGCTTCTAGTTCCGACCCTGCAGTAATACACAAGTAATCTAACAATTTCACAACTACCTTATACACACACACACACACAAGTGTAAAGGAATGAATAAGAATATGTACATAAAAATATATGAACGAACGATGGCCGAACAGCATAGACAAGATGCAGTAGATGGTATAGAGTACAGTATATACATATGAGAAGAGTAATGTAAACATTATAAAAAGTGGTATTGTTTAAAGTGGCTCGTGATACATTTATTACATCAATCTCTCATTATTAAAGTGGCTAGAGATGAGTCAGTATGTTGGCAGCAGCCACTCAATGTTAGTGATGGCGATTTAACAGGCCTTGAGACAGAAGCTGTTTTTCAGTCTCTCAGTCCCCGCTTTGATGCACCTGTACTGACCTCGCCCTCTGGAGGATAGCTGGTTGAACAGGAAGTGGCTCGGGTGGTTGTTGTCCTTGATATTTTTGGCCTTCCTGTGACATCGGGTGGTGTAGTTGTCCTGGAGGGCAGGTAGTTTTCCCCAGTGATGCGTTGTGCAGAGCTCACTACCCTCTGGAGAGCCTTACGGTTGTGGGCGGAGCAGTTGCCGTACGAGGCAACAGCCCGACAGGATGCTCTCGATTGTGCATCTGTAAAAATTTGTGAGTGTGTTTGGTGACAAGCCAAATTTCTTCAGCCTCCTGAGGTTGAAGAGGCGCTGCTGCGCCTTCACCATGCTGTCTGTGTGGGTGGACCATTTCAGTTTGTCCGTGATGTGTACGCCAAGGAACTTATCTTCCCACCTTCTCCACGACTGTTCCGTCGATGTGGATAGGGGCTCCTCTGTCTGCTGTTTCCTGAAGTCCACGATCATCTCCTTTGTTTTGTTGACCTCGAGTGTGAGGTCATTTTCCTGACCACACTCCGAGGGCCTTCACCTCCTCCCTGTAGGCCGTCTCGTCGTCGTTGTTGGCAATCAAGCCTACCACTGTAGTGTCGTCTGCAAACTTGATGATTGAGTTGGAGGCGGGCATGGCCACCCAGTCATGGGTGAACAGGAGAGGGCTGAGAACGCACCCTTGTGGGGCCCCAGTGTTGAGGATCAGGGGGGTGGAGATGTTACCTACCCTCACCACCTGGGGGCGGCCCGTCAGGAATTCCAGGACCCAGTTTCACAGGGCGGGGTCGAGACCCAGGGTCTCGAGCTTAATGACGAGTTTGGAGGGTACTATGATGTTAAATGCTGAGCTGTAGTCGATGAACAGCATTCTTACATAGGTATTCCTCTTGTCCAGATGGGTTAGGGCAGTGCGATTGCGTCGTCTGTGGACCTATTGGGGCGGTAAGCAAATTGGAGTAGGTCTAGGGTGTCAGGTAGGGTGGTGGTGATATGGTCCTTGATTAGTCTCTCAAAGCACGGAAGTGAGTGTTACGAAGCGGACAGTCATTTAGCTCAGTTACCTTAGCTTTCTTGGGAACAGGAACAATGGTGGCCCTCTTGAAGCATGTGGGAACAGCAGACTGGGATAAGGATTGATTGAATATGTCCGTAAACACACCAGCCAGCTGGTCTGCGCATGCTCTGAGGACGCGGCTGGGGATGCCGTCTGGGCCGGCAGGCTTGCGAGGGTTAACACGTTTAAATGTCTTACTCGCGTTAGCTGCAGTGAAGGAGAGCCCACAGGTTTTGGTAGTGGGCCGTGTCAGTGGCACTGTCTCGTCCTCAAAGCGAGCAAAGCTGTTTAGTTTGTCTGGGAGCAAGACATCGTGGTCCGCGACGGGGCTGCTTTTCCTTTTGTAGTCTGACTGTAGACCATGTCACATACCTCTCGTGTCTGAGCCGTTGAATTGCAACTCTACTTTCTCTCTATACCGACGCTTAGCTTGTTTGATTGCCTTGGAGGGAATAGCTACACTGTGTATTCGGTCATGTTTCTGGTCACCTTGCCCCGATTAAAAGCAGTGGTTCGTGCTTTCAGTTTTGCGAATGCTGCCATCAATCCACGGTTTCTGGTTGGGCAAGGTTTTAATAGACCCTGTGGGTACAACATCGCCGATGCACTTGCTAATAAACTTTTTTTGGTGCGTGTGCAGTTTATAAGGTACTCATTTAAAAATATATATGATTATTGTTGCAGATGTACAGTTTGTGTAGATTGTAACATGTACTATAAATAACCTTTTCTGCACATTAGTTGTCGATTTTGACAGGATATTTATCGATATGTGTAGTCAACAGGAGGCAGCGACGGCATCATTTTTTACTTACGTTTTAGGAATATAATTTAAACTTTCAACATTCATTTCGAATGGTATTGTACTTACTCAGTAAAAACTGCTGAATGAGTCCCAAAGCATGCTGAGTCTTAATTATTTTGATATACCCCCTGCCTATTCAGTGAGCCATCATTTAAGATTCATACAAAAAACATTACAAGAATATTGATGTCTTGACTTTGTCTAAGGTAACGGTTAGCAAAATTAGGTAAATTGACAACGCACACTTTCTTTAACTGCAATGTTAATATGCATTCCATGGCATTGTAGATTTGAGATGTCTTTTGACCTAATGTTCAACGCTTTCAGACAATGCGCTTATTCGCGATAAAAAAATGCACACTAAAATTTCAAAAAGATTAACTTACGTTAACTGATTAACTCTGACAGCCCTACAAAAACATTGTATAACCTTTGTCACATTGTTGACTGTGTACTGCAAGTGGCAGTTCTGTCCGGCTCCCCATTTTTGGGACGTCATGCCATTTTATAAACACCGTCAGACACTTAGTCGATTTAGAAAACGTCCCGACTGACCAAAGTGGAACCACAGTCAGAAATCAACTCACCACCACAGTCCTGTTCGTCTGATCCATCCTTACAGTCCACCTCTCCATCACAAACATGGCTATGCAGGACACACTCTCTCCCATCCTTGCACAGTCTGGAACCCATACGGCACTTCAGGGGCGCAGTTTGGGATGTTGGAGCAGCTATCGTTGGACAGCCAATCTCATCTGAGCCATCATGGCAATGAGCGCGTCCATCACAAACCAGACTCCTCTCAATACATTTCCTCCTGTCCTTACACCGGAACTCACCTGGGAGACACACATAAGAGGGACCATGAAGAAAGGTTAAGAGGGTTTAAGGGGTTTTCTGGGTGGCAAAGCAGTATCAAATATCAGAACGCATTAATATATCTACCTCGGTTTGGACATTTAGTAATGCAGGACTCCTCATCAAAACCATCAGGGCAGTCTCTCAATGTGTCACACAGCTGAGTTTGGGAGATGCACAAAGTTGAGCCCCGACACCTCACTGATGGACTGGTACAGACTGGCTGAGCAGGAAGAATATCTGGAACGGTTGTAGTTGGAGCCAAATAAGCTGTAGTAAGTGGAACTGGAGATTCTGTAGGCAGAGAGTATTACCAAGATAATGGACAGGCCTTTTACACTCTACCCAGAACAAGTCTAATGAAGCGTTAGTTTCCCCAAAACAATTCAGCACAAAGGGTTAGACTGTAGGTAACATGTCTCACCTGCTAATATACAAGCTAGTAAACATTTTCCAACTGTCAAATCACATTTTATTTGTCAGATACACATGGTTAGCAGATGTTATTGCGAGTGTAGCGAAATGCTTGTGCTTCTAGTTCCGACCCTGCAGTAATACACAAGTAATCTAACAATTTCACAACTACCTTATACACACACACACACAAGTGTAAAGGAATGAATAAGAATATGTACATAAAAATATATGAACGAACGATGGCCGAACAGCATAGACAAGATGCAGTAGATGGTATAGAGTACAGTATATACATATGAGAAGAGTAATGTAAACATTATAAAAAGTGGTATTGTTTAAAGTGGCTCGTGATACATTTATTACATCAATCTCTCATTATTAAAGTGGCTAGAGATGAGTCAGTATGTTGGCAGCAGCCACTCAATGTTAGTGATGGCGATTTAACAGGCCTTGAGACAGAAGCTGTTTTTCAGTCTCTCAGTCCCCGCTTTGATGCACCTGTACTGACCTCGCCCTCTGGAGGATAGCTGGTTGAACAGGAAGTGGCTCGGGTGGTTGTTGTCCTTGATATTTTTGGCCTTCCTGTGACATCGGGTGGTGTAGTTGTCCTGGAGGGCAGGTAGTTTTCCCCAGTGATGCGTTGTGCAGAGCTCACTACCCTCTGGAGAGCCTTACGGTTGTGGGCGGAGCAGTTGCCGTACGAGGCAACAGCCCGACAGGATGCTCTCGATTGTGCATCTGTAAAAATTTGTGAGTGTGTTTGGTGACAAGCCAAATTTCTTCAGCCTCCTGAGGTTGAAGAGGCGCTGCTGCGCCTTCACCATGCTGTCTGTGTGGGTGGACCATTTCAGTTTGTCCGTGATGTGTACGCCAAGGAACTTATCTTCCCACCTTCTCCACGACTGTTCCGTCGATGTGGATAGGGGCTCCTCTGTCTGCTGTTTCCTGAAGTCCACGATCATCTCCTTTGTTTTGTTGACCTCGAGTGTGAGGTCATTTTCCTGACCACACTCCGAGGGCCTTCACCTCCTCCCTGTAGGCCGTCTCGTCGTCGTTGTTGGCAATCAAGCCTACCACTGTAGTGTCGTCTGCAAACTTGATGATTGAGTTGGAGGCGGGCATGGCCACCCAGTCATGGGTGAACAGGAGAGGGCTGAGAACGCACCCTTGTGGGGCCCCAGTGTTGAGGATCAGGGGGGTGGAGATGTTACCTACCCTCACCACCTGGGGCGGCCCGTCAGGAATTCCAGGACCCAGTTTCACAGGGCGGGGTCGAGACCCAGGGTCTCGAGCTTAATGACGAGTTTGGAGGGTACTATGATGTTAAATGCTGAGCTGTAGTCGATGAACAGCATTCTTACATAGGTATTCCTCTTGTCCAGATGGGTTAGGGCAGTGCGATTGCGTCGTCTGTGGACCTATTGGGGCGGTAAGCAAATTGGAGTAGGTCTAGGGTGTCAGGTAGGGTGGTGGTGATATGGTCCTTGATTAGTCTCTCAAAGCACGGAAGTGAGTGTTACGAAGCGGACAGTCATTTAGCTCAGTTACCTTAGCTTTCTTGGGAACAGGAACAATGGTGGCCCTCTTGAAGCATGTGGGAACAGCAGACTGGGATAAGGATTGATTGAATATGTCCGTAAACACACCAGCCAGCTGGTCTGCGCATGCTCTGAGGACGCGGCTGGGGATGCCGTCTGGGCCGGCAGGCTTGCGAGGGTTAACACGTTTAAATGTCTTACTCGCGTTAGCTGCAGTGAAGGAGAGCCCACAGGTTTTGGTAGTGGGCCGTGTCAGTGGCACTGTCTCGTCCTCAAAGCGAGCAAAGCTGTTTAGTTTGTCTGGGAGCAAGACATCGTGGTCCGCGACGGGGCTGCTTTTCCTTTTGTAGTCTGACTGTAGACCATGTCACATACCTCTCGTGTCTGAGCCGTTGAATTGCAACTCTACTTTCTCTCTATACCGACGCTTAGCTTGTTTGATTGCCTTGGAGGGAATAGCTACACTGTGTATTCGGTCATGTTTCTGGTCACCTTGCCCCGATTAAAAGCAGTGGTTCGTGCTTTCAGTTTTGCGAATGCTGCCATCAATCCACGGTTTCTGGTTGGGCAAGGTTTTAATAGACCCTGTGGGTACAACATCGCCGATGCACTTGCTAATAAACTTTTTTTGGTGCGTGTGCAGTTTATAAGGTACTCATTTAAAAATATATATGATTATTGTTGCAGATGTACAGTTTGTGTAGATTGTAACATGTACTATAAATAACCTTTTCTGCACATTAGTTGTCGATTTTGACAGGATATTTATCGATATGTGTAGTCAACAGGAGGCAGCGACGGCATCATTTTTTACTTACGTTTTAGGAATATAATTTAAACTTTCAACATTCATTTCGAATGGTATTGTACTTACTCAGTAAAAACTGCTGAATGAGTCCCAAAGCATGCTGAGTCTTAATTATTTTGATATACCCCCCTGCCTATTCAGTGAGCCATCATTTAAGATTCATACAAAAAACATTACAAGAATATTGATGTCTTGACTTTGTCTAAGGTAACGGTTAGCAAAATTAGGTAAATTGACAACGCACACTTTCTTTAACTGCAATGTTAATATGCATTCCATGGCATTGTAGATTTGAGATGTCTTTTGACCTAATGTTCAACGCTTTCAGACAATGCGCTTATTCGCGATAAAAAAATGCACACTAAAATTTCAAAAAGATTAACTTACGTTAACTGATTAACTCTGACAGCCCTACAAAAACATTGTATAACCTTTGTCACATTGTTGACTGTGTACTGCAAGTGGCAGTTCTGTCCGGCTCCCCATTTTGGGACGTCATGCCATTTTATAAACACCGTCAGACACTTAGTCGATTTAGAAAACGTCCCGACTGACCAAAGTGGAACCACAGTCAGAAATCAACTCACCACCACAGTCCTGTTCGTCTGATCCATCCTTACAGTCCACCTCTCCATCACAAACATGGCTATGCAGGACACACTCTCTCCCATCCTTGCACAGTCTGGAACCCATACGGCACTTCAGGGGCGCAGTTTGGGATGTTGGAGCAGCTATCGTTGGACAGCCAATCTCATCTGAGCCATCATGGCAATGAGCGCGTCCATCACAAACCAGACTCCTCTCAATACATTTCCTCCTGTCCTTACACCGGAACTCACCTGGGAGACACACATAAGAGGGACCATGAAGAAAGGTTAAGAGGGTTTAAGGGGTTTTCTGGGTGGCAAAGCAGTATCAAATATCAGAACGCATTAATATATCTACCTCGGTTTGGACATTTAGTAATGCAGGACTCCTCATCAAAACCATCAGGGCAGTCTCTCAATGTGTCACACAGCTGAGTTTGGGAGATGCACAAAGTTGAGCCCCGACACCTCACTGATGGACTGGTACAGACTGGCTGAGCAGGAAGAATATCTGGAACGGTTGTAGTTGGAGCCAAATAAGCTGTAGTAAGTGGAACTGGAGATTCTGTAGGCAGAGAGTATTACCAAGATAATGGACAGGCCTTTTACACTCTACCCAGAACAAGTCTAATGAAGCGTTAGTTTCCCCAAAACAATTCAGCACAAAGGGTTAGACTGTAGGTAACATGTCTCACCTGCTAATATACAAGCTAGTAAACATTTTCCAACTGTCAAATCACATTTTATTTGTCAGATACACATGGTTAGCAGATGTTATTGCGAGTGTAGCGAAATGCTTGTGCTTCTAGTTCCGACCCTGCAGTAATACACAAGTAATCTAACAATTTCACAACTACCTTATACACACACACACACAAGTGTAAAGGAATGAATAAGAATATGTACATAAAAATATATGAACGAACGATGGCCGAACAGCATAGACAAGATGCAGTAGATGGTATAGAGTACAGTATATACATATGAGAAGAGTAATGTAAACATTATAAAAAGTGGTATTGTTTAAAGTGGCTCGTGATACATTTATTACATCAATCTCTCATTATTAAAGTGGCTAGAGATGAGTCAGTATGTTGGCAGCAGCCACTCAATGTTAGTGATGGCGATTTAACAGTCTGATGGCCTTGAGACAGAAGCTGTTTTTCAGTCTCTCAGTCCCCGCTTTGATGCACCTGTACTGACCTCGCCCTCTGGAGGATAGCTGGTTGAACAGGAAGTGGCTCGGGTGGTTGTTGTCCTTGATATTTTTGGCCTTCCTGTGACATCGGGTGGTGTAGTTGTCCTGGAGGGCAGGTAGTTTTCCCCAGTGATGCGTTGTGCAGAGCTCACTACCCTCTGGAGAGCCTTACGGTTGTGGGCGGAGCAGTTGCCGTACGAGGCAACAGCCCGACAGGATGCTCTCGATTGTGCATCTGTAAAAATTTGTGAGTGTGTTTGGTGACAAGCCAAATTTCTTCAGCCTCCTGAGGTTGAAGAGGCGCTGCTGCGCCTTCACCATGCTGTCTGTGTGGGTGGACCATTTCAGTTTGTCCGTGATGTGTACGCCAAGGAACTTATCTTCCCACCTTCTCCACGACTGTTCCGTCGATGTGGATAGGGGGCTCCTCTGTCTGCTGTTTCCTGAAGTCCACGATCATCTCCTTTGTTTTGTTGACCTCGAGTGTGAGGTCATTTTCCTGACCACACTCCGAGGGCCTTCACCTCCTCCCTGTAGGCCGTCTCGTCGTCGTTGTTGGCAATCAAGCCTACCACTGTAGTGTCGTCTGCAAACTTGATGATTGAGTTGGAGGCGGGCATGGCCACCCAGTCATGGGTGAACAGGAGAGGGCTGAGAACGCACCCTTGTGGGGCCCCAGTGTTGAGGATCAGGGGGGTGGAGATGTTACCTACCCTCACCACCTGGGGGCGGCCCGTCAGGAATTCCAGGACCCAGTTTCACAGGGCGGGGTCGAGACCCAGGGTCTCGAGCTTAATGACGAGTTTGGAGGGTACTATGATGTTAAATGCTGAGCTGTAGTCGATGAACAGCATTCTTACATAGGTATTCCTCTTGTCCAGATGGGTTAGGGCAGTGCGATTGCGTCGTCTGTGGACCTATTGGGGCGGTAAGCAAATTGGAGTAGGTCTAGGGTGTCAGGTAGGGTGGTGGTGATATGGTCCTTGATTAGTCTCTCAAAGCACGGAAGTGAGTGTTACGAAGCGGACAGTCATTTAGCTCAGTTACCTTAGCTTTCTTGGGAACAGGAACAATGGTGGCCCTCTTGAAGCATGTGGGAACAGCAGACTGGGATAAGGATTGATTGAATATGTCCGTAAACACACCAGCCAGCTGGTCTGCGCATGCTCTGAGGACGCGGCTGGGGATGCCGTCTGGGCCGGCAGGCTTGCGAGGGTTAACACGTTTAAATGTCTTACTCGCGTTAGCTGCAGTGAAGGAGAGCCCACAGGTTTTGGTAGTGGGCCGTGTCAGTGGCACTGTCTCGTCCTCAAAGCGAGCAAAGCTGTTTAGTTTGTCTGGGAGCAAGACATCGTGGTCCGCGACGGGGCTGCTTTTCCTTTTGTAGTCTGACTGTAGACCATGTCACATACCTCTCGTGTCTGAGCCGTTGAATTGCAACTCTACTTTCTCTCTATACCGACGCTTAGCTTGTTTGATTGCCTTGGAGGGAATAGCTACACTGTGTATTCGGTCATGTTTCTGGTCACCTTGCCCCGATTAAAAGCAGTGGTTCGTGCTTTCAGTTTTGCGAATGCTGCCATCAATCCACGGTTTCTGGTTGGGCAAGGTTTTAATAGACCCTGTGGGTACAACATCGCCGATGCACTTGCTAATAAACTTTTTTTGGTGCGTGTGCAGTTTATAAGGTACTCATTTAAAAATATATATGATTATTGTTGCAGATGTACAGTTTGTGTAGATTGTAACATGTACTATAAATAACCTTTTCTGCACATTAGTTGTCGATTTTGACAGGATATTTATCGATATGTGTAGTCAACAGGAGGCAGCGACGGCATCATTTTTTACTTACGTTTTAGGAATATAATTTAAACTTTCAACATTCATTTCGAATGGTATTGTACTTACTCAGTAAAAACTGCTGAATGAGTCCCAAAGCATGCTGAGTCTTAATTATTTTGATATACCCCCCTGCCTATTCAGTGAGCCATCATTTAAGATTCATACAAAAAACATTACAAGAATATTGATGTCTTGACTTTGTCTAAGGTAACGGTTAGCAAAATTAGGTAAATTGACAACGCACACTTTCTTTAACTGCAATGTTAATATGCATTCCATGGCATTGTAGATTTGAGATGTCTTTTGACCTAATGTTCAACGCTTTCAGACAATGCGCTTATTCGCGATAAAAAAATGCACACTAAAATTTCAAAAAGATTAACTTACGTTAACTGATTAACTCTGACAGCCCTACAAAAACATTGTATAACCTTTGTCACATTGTTGACTGTGTACTGCAAGTGGCAGTTCTGTCCGGCTCCCCATTTTTGGGACGTCATGCCATTTTATAAACACCGTCAGACACTTAGTCGATTTTGAAAACGTCCCGACTGACCAAAGTGGAACCACAGTCAGAAATCAACTCACCACCACAGTCCTGTTCGTCTGATCCATCCTTACAGTCCACCTCTCCATCACAAACATGGCTATGCAGGACACACTCTCTCCCATCCTTGCACAGTCTGGAACCCATACGGCACTTCAGGGGCGCAGTTTGGGATGTTGGAGCAGCTATCGTTGGACAGCCAATCTCATCTGAGCCATCATGGCAATGAGCGCGTCCATCACAAACCAGACTCCTCTCAATACATTTCCTCCTGTCCTTACACCGGAACTCACCTGGGAGACACACATAAGAGGGACCATGAAGAAAGGTTAAGAGGGTTTAAGGGGTTTTCTGGGTGGCAAAGCAGTATCAAATATCAGAACGCATTAATATATCTACCTCGGTTTGGACATTTAGTAATGCAGGACTCCTCATCAAAACCATCAGGGCAGTCTCTCAATGTGTCACACAGCTGAGTTTGGGAGATGCACAAAGTTGAGCCCCGACACCTCACTGATGGACTGGTACAGACTGGCTGAGCAGGAAGAATATCTGGAACGGTTGTAGTTGGAGCCAAATAAGCTGTAGTAAGTGGAACTGGAGATTCTGTAGGCAGAGAGTATTACCAAGATAATGGACAGGCCTTTTACACTCTACCCAGAACAAGTCTAATGAAGCGTTAGTTTCCCCAAAACAATTCAGCACAAAGGGTTAGACTGTAGGTAACATGTCTCACCTGCTAATATACAAGCTAGTAAACATTTTCCAACTGTCAAATCACATTTTATTTGTCAGATACACATGGTTAGCAGATGTTATTGCGAGTGTAGCGAAATGCTTGTGCTTCTAGTTCCGACCCTGCAGTAATACACAAGTAATCTAACAATTTCACAACTACCTTATACACACACACACACACACACAAGTGTAAAGGAATGAATAAGAATATGTACATAAAAATATATGAACGAACGATGGCCGAACAGCATAGACAAGATGCAGTAGATGGTATAGAGTACAGTATATACATATGAGAAGAGTAATGTAAACATTATAAAAAGTGGTATTGTTTAAAGTGGCTCGTGATACATTTATTACATCAATCTCTCATTATTAAAGTGGCTAGAGATGAGTCAGTATGTTGGCAGCAGCCACTCAATGTTAGTGATGGCGATTTAACAGGCCTTGAGACAGAAGCTGTTTTTCAGTCTCTCAGTCCCCGCTTTGATGCACCTGTACTGACCTCGCCCTCTGGAGGATAGCTGGTTGAACAGGAAGTGGCTCGGGTGGTTGTTGTCCTTGATATTTTTGGCCTTCCTGTGACATCGGGTGGTGTAGTTGTCCTGGAGGGCAGGTAGTTTTCCCCAGTGATGCGTTGTGCAGAGCTCACTACCCTCTGGAGAGCCTTACGGTTGTGGGCGGAGCAGTTGCCGTACGAGGCAACAGCCCGACAGGATGCTCTCGATTGTGCATCTGTAAAAATTTGTGAGTGTGTTTGGTGACAAGCCAAATTTCTTCAGCCTCCTGAGGTTGAAGAGGCGCTGCTGCGCCTTCACCATGCTGTCTGTGTGGGTGGACCATTTCAGTTTGTCCGTGATGTGTACGCCAAGGAACTTATCTTCCCACCTTCTCCACGACTGTTCCGTCGATGTGGATAGGGGCTCCTCTGTCTGCTGTTTCCTGAAGTCCACGATCATCTCCTTTGTTTTGTTGACCTCGAGTGTGAGGTCATTTTCCTGACCACACTCCGAGGGCCTTCACCTCCTCCCTGTAGGCCGTCTCGTCGTCGTTGTTGGCAATCAAGCCTACCACTGTAGTGTCGTCTGCAAACTTGATGATTGAGTTGGAGGCGGGCATGGCCACCCAGTCATGGGTGAACAGGAGAGGGCTGAGAACGCACCCTTGTGGGGCCCCAGTGTTGAGGATCAGGGGGGTGGAGATGTTACCTACCCTCACCACCTGGGGGCGGCCCGTCAGGAATTCCAGGACCCAGTTTCACAGGGCGGGGTCGAGACCCAGGGTCTCGAGCTTAATGACGAGTTTGGAGGGTACTATGATGTTAAATGCTGAGCTGTAGTCGATGAACAGCATTCTTACATAGGTATTCCTCTTGTCCAGATGGGTTAGGGCAGTGCGATTGCGTCGTCTGTGGACCTATTGGGGCGGTAAGCAAATTGGAGTAGGTCTAGGGTGTCAGGTAGGGTGGTGGTGATATGGTCCTTGATTAGTCTCTCAAAGCACGGAAGTGAGTGTTACGAAGCGGACAGTCATTTAGCTCAGTTACCTTAGCTTTCTTGGGAACAGGAACAATGGTGGCCCTCTTGAAGCATGTGGGAACAGCAGACTGGGATAAGGATTGATTGAATATGTCCGTAAACACACCAGCCAGCTGGTCTGCGCATGCTCTGAGGACGCGGCTGGGGATGCCGTCTGGGCCGGCAGGCTTGCGAGGGTTAACACGTTTAAATGTCTTACTCGCGTTAGCTGCAGTGAAGGAGAGCCCACAGGTTTTGGTAGTGGGCCGTGTCAGTGGCACTGTCTCGTCCTCAAAGCGAGCAAAGCTGTTTAGTTTGTCTGGGAGCAAGACATCGTGGTCCGCGACGGGGCTGCTTTTCCTTTTGTAGTCTGACTGTAGACCATGTCACATACCTCTCGTGTCTGAGCCGTTGAATTGCAACTCTACTTTCTCTCTATACCGACGCTTAGCTTGTTTGATTGCCTTGGAGGGAATAGCTACACTGTGTATTCGGTCATGTTTCTGGTCACCTTGCCCCGATTAAAAGCAGTGGTTCGTGCTTTCAGTTTTGCGAATGCTGCCATCAATCCACGGTTTCTGGTTGGGCAAGGTTTTAATAGACCCTGTGGGTACAACATCGCCGATGCACTTGCTAATAAACTTTTTTGGTGCGTGTGCAGTTTATAAGGTACTCATTTAAAAATATATATGATTATTGTTGCAGATGTACAGTTTGTGTAGATTGTAACATGTACTATAAATAACCTTTTCTGCACATTAGTTGTCGATTTTGACAGGATATTTATCGATATGTGTAGTCAACAGGAGGCAGCGACGGCATCATTTTTTACTTACGTTTTAGGAATATAATTTAAACTTTCAACATTCATTTCGAATGGTATTGTACTTACTCAGTAAAAACTGCTGAATGAGTCCCAAAGCATGCTGAGTCTTAATTATTTTGATATACCCCCCTGCCTATTCAGTGAGCCATCATTTAAGATTCATACAAAAAACATTACAAGAATATTGATGTCTTGACTTTGTCTAAGGTAACGGTTAGCAAAATTAGGTAAATTGACAACGCACACTTTCTTTAACTGCAATGTTAATATGCATTCCATGGCATTGTAGATTTGAGATGTCTTTTGACCTAATGTTCAACGCTTTCAGACAATGCGCTTATTCGCGATAAAAAAATGCACACTAAAATTTCAAAAGATTAACTTACGTTAACTGATTAACTCTGACAGCCCTACAAAAACATTGTATAACCTTTGTCACATTGTTGACTGTGTACTGCAAGTGGCAGTTCTGTCCGGCTCCCCATTTTTGGGACGTCATGCCATTTTATAAACACCGTCAGACACTTAGTCGATTTAGAAAACGTCCCGACTGACCAAAGTGGAACCACAGTCAGAAATCAACTCACCACCACAGTCCTGTTCGTCTGATCCATCCTTACAGTCCACCTCTCCATCACAAACATGGCTATGCAGGACACACTCTCTCC
Organism: Oncorhynchus masou masou; assembly: GCF_036934945.1. NCBI lineage: Eukaryota > Metazoa > Chordata > Actinopteri > Salmoniformes > Salmonidae > Oncorhynchus > Oncorhynchus masou. The sequence continues at coordinate 102,531 of NW_027016782.1, forward strand.
CATCCTTGCACAGTCTGGAACCCATACGGCACTTCAGGGGCGCAGTTTGGGATGTTGGAGCAGCTATCGTTGGACAGCCAATCTCATCTGAGCCATCATGGCAATGAGCGCGTCCATCACAAACCAGACTCCTCTCAATACATTTCCTCCTGTCCTTACACCGGAACTCACCTGGGAGACACACATAAGAGGGACCATGAAGAAAGGTTAAGAGGGTTTAAGGGGTTTTCTGGGTGGCAAAGCAGTATCAAATATCAGAACGCATTAATATATCTACCTCGGTTTGGACATTTAGTAATGCAGGACTCCTCATCAAAACCATCAGGGCAGTCTCTCAATGTGTCACACAGCTGAGTTTGGGAGATGCACAAAGTTGAGCCCCGACACCTCACTGATGGACTGGTACAGATTGGCTGAGCAGGAGGCACTGAGTTGGGAACATGTGCATCCATTTTCAGATGAATTGCTTTTTCATTCGGAATTGAAGACAATGATCCCACTAACCTTCCTTTACACAACATAAGCCCCCTGAGACTTTAAATGCAACCTTAAATGCAAAAATATAAATACAACATGTAAAGTGTTGGTCCCTAGTTATGATCCCAGCGATGTTGCAAACTTTTAAAATTCAGAACAAATGTTTTCACATCTGTTGGTGAGCATTCTCCAATGTAAAATCACATTTTTGGATATAAATATGCACTTTATCGAACAAAACATACATTATTGTGCAACATTAAGTCCTATGAGTGTCATCTGATGAAGATCAAAGGTTAGGGATTCATTTTCTCTCCATTTGTGCTTTTTGTGACAATCGTTTGTGGAGCGTTCACTGTGGAGCGTTCACTGTAAAGCATTTTTGCAATCACACTGTGGCTGGATTAATGAGAATTTTATCTTTAAAATGGTGCCTAATACATGTATGTTTGAGAATTTTGATTTATGAGATTTGTTGATTTGTATTTGGCGCCCTCCAATTCCATTGGCTGTTGGCAAGGGGTTCCACTAGCGGAAACCGTTCCCAGACAGGTTAACTAAAGGAAGTTTAGGGATGGCTCACACCACTGACTTATGGTGCTTTCAAGACAACTGGGAACTACGGAAATAGACAAGGTCAAATCATGACGTCCGTCATATTCAGGTCAGCGCTCTAGAAAGAAGCCCAAGTTCCGAGTTGGATGACAGTTCAAAACACAATTCCCCAGTCAGGGGCAAATTTTTAATTCCCAGCTCAGACCCCCTTTTCCAGGTGTTTTATTTAGCTTGTAAACTTGTTTAATTGATAAATCCCCTTCATAATATTTCCTGCATCACACCCCCCCCCCCATGATACTTTCCTCCATTTTAACCCACGATGACCTTGAAACTACTCCACCTCCAAATGAAATATCCCCGCTACAAATACATCAAATAATTGTTTACCAATATCTGGCAACCCTGTTTAGCTTTCACGCTACAGTTAGGTTTGTATTTAGGGTGAAATGCGAGGTGATTTGTCATACTAAATTAATTTTATCCTACAAACACTAAGTACATTGAAGATTTGTAAAATGCTGAAAAGTAGCCAAACTAAGTTGATATTTCAGGCAATGGGCGCACGGGCGGCAGGTAGCCTAAGGGTTCGAGCGTCGGACCAAATCCCTGAGCTGACAAAGTAATAATCTGTCATTCTGAACAAGGAAGTTAACTCACTGTTCCCCGGTAGGTCGTCATTGTAAATAAGATTTTGTTCTTAACTGACTTGCCTCGTTAAGTGAAACCAATGTAAATCCATCTTTTACTTGGTTTATTTTAGTCGTATAGTGAATGGCATTAGGGAGTTTGCTTCTCAAATACAAACAAACATGGCTGCCAAATAATTTAGGTAAAAGGCATTTTTTATTAACATTACATTAGTCTCATGCTCACCAGATATGTGATGCATTGGAAACAAGTCTAGCTGTTAGGTGGGCAATTAGTTTTTAGTCAGCGCAACATGTGACTGGTTTATTGAATGAGTTTGGCTGTGTTCCATGTGATGCTTGGATGATGTTCACATTCATCTTTTACAAGGAAATGTGAAATTAGGACTAAAAGTGGGAAGTCCTTTAGTTCCCGTCAAAGTAAGGATGAAATGCTTTTATTTCAGTCTAATAAAACCCTGCTGGGGAAAAACCTATTGATTGGCTGGGCCTATGCCCTCCCCAGTGTGTGGGTCTGGCTGCCAAGTGGGTGGGCCTGTGCCCTCACCCAGTCATGTTAAATCCTAAGATAAGCGCCTAATTGATTTTACAATTGACTGATTTCCTTCAATGAACCAACTCAGTAAATCTTTGAAATTGTTCAATGTTGCATTTATATTTTTGTTCACTATACATTAACGCTATTGTACCAACCTTCCTTTACATCCAGAGCCACGATCACCCTGACAACGCCTGGTCCGACAGGGACATCGTGGACACGCCTCCTGTCCCGCCGGTCCCACACAGTGATGACATCATTAAACAGCGACACCAGGAGCGGAGAGTGAGCGGCCATGATGGAACCAGGGACATTCCACTCTCTGCCTGCCAGGTGAGTCTGGGACTTCAACAGACTCATGATGTTCAGATCTACATAGGGTCAAGGAGCGCAAAGAGCTTGTTTGAGTGGTAAGGCGAAAGCAACCGACTGTTAATGAAAGTCTATGTGCAAAGTCAGTGGCGACAGCTGAACACGGATGTAGCCTTCCAACAGCAAAGTTCAGATCAAACTGGTTCTTAATGTTGAGGAAAGTTTATTTGTCAAAATAAACACTTCAACACCCATATCACACACAAACTGAAAATACTTAGGTGTAAAATAAATTGGTGAGATGCTCAAATGTTACATTAATATGTACATGGTTGCTTCTTTGGTTGCGTTAGCACGAGCCCCGCCATCCCCACACGACATGATCATTCCTAACCAGATGACCAGCTCAACACCGAGGAGCACGAAAAAGCATTATAGGAGACAGAATCACTGTTAAAGATAATATTGCAGTAAGTGATACTGACCGTCCCCCTCTGTGTTCCAGAGCAGTGTGTTAGATTGTAGGTCCAAAACAATGCGCCCAGCGATGTGTCCCTCCACTCTCATGACTTTCCTAGGGTTTCCTCCTGGCAGTCTCATGGATAGGATCCAGCCAGCCTCCAGCAAGTACAGCCTCCCCCGCTGCCAGTCCAGATAAACATCTCTTACCTCACTGCCTGACTGGTACAGTCTCCGTGGGTAACCCTGATCCATGTTAGTGACGCCAACACAGACTTCATCACATGACAGCCAGTACAGATTTCTCATCTTCTGGTCTACTGCCACCACGCAGGCTAGGAGGCAAGGACAGCACAACATGAATATACTGGACCAGAACAGGCTAGGAGAGTGAATGGACCAACATAACTCAATATTCGGAAGGCGTTCCTAATGTTTGATAGATATATGCTTGGCAGAGAAACAAAAAAATACAACATGCAACAAGTTAAGATTTTACCGTGTTACAGTTCATAAGGAAATCAGTCAATTGAAAGATGTATTATTCCCTAATCTATGGATTTTATATGGCTGTGCAGGGATGCAGCCATTGGTGGGCCTGGGAGGGCATAGGTCCACCCACTGGGGAGCCAGGCCCAGCCAATCAATGAGTTTATCCCAAAATCTCAGCTCCTCAGTCCCCCCCCCCAACACACTACAAGTCAGAATATCCGGCAGGTGATGAAGCCGGATGTGAAGGTCCTGGGATTGGGCGTACTGCCAAATTCTAAAACATGAAGCGGCTTATGGTAGTGAAATTAACTTTCAATTATCTGGCAACAACTCTGGTGGACATTGCTGCTTTCAGCATGCCAACTGCATGCTCCTTCAAAACTTGAGACATCTGTCATTGTATTGACAATACTGCACCATAGTGGCTTTACTGTCCCCAGCACAAGGTGCACTTGTGTAATGATCATGCTGGTTAATCATTAGCTTGGCAAAGGCAAAATGCTCACTACCAGGGATAAACAAAATTTTACACTTTTGAGAGAAATAAGCTTTTTGTGCATTTGGAAACTCTTAGATTATTTTCTTCAGCTCATGAAACATGACGTTGGCATGTGGGTGAGGTTTATGACCACCCCATAAATACCTTTCATCTCTCTTGACTCTAGGTAAGATCGGAAGGTAATGTTTTGTCTGCTGAGAGAGATAGCTTTTTTAAAAATCTGACACGCCAGGTTGATTAACAACAAGCTAAGCTGTGTTTTGCAATATTGCACTTGTGATGTCATGAAATAAAATATTTTTAGAAAATTAGAAAAAAATTTGGTGCTCTGCAATTCAGCTGATGTTGACGAAAATGATCCAGCTAAAGGGATGGTGCATCAAGAAGTTAACAGAGTGTCTGGGAACATCAAAAGATGGAACCATATTTCTGTAATCCAACCAGTTGAAAATATGTGTTGGTACTCAATGAATATTATGTCAGTTCGGTTGGCGTCTGAGACATGATTTGACGATAGGACGACAAAATGTATCTTGGAAAGTAAACACCTAGTTATCAGATTCACATGGAATTGTTGTGCAATTTAAATATAAAACTATTTCTGAAAGATTAAATTTAAATCTAATTTTAGCTTCCAAATGAGAGAATTGGGTTTTCATAAGTGAACTATGCGCAACTCAGTAGCCCTGCCCATGTGAACAAACATTGGTTATAAACTGAAACACGCCCTTCTCTCCCCTCCTATATAAAACCCTTGATGAAAATGTAACTTTCTGTTTGAGGAGGTTAGGGCGACCTTCCTACGTTAAAAGGGCTCAGATAATAAGCTGTTCCAAGGACGTGTGGACTTTAACCCCACGTTGAAAGGACAAAGACCACCTACAGAACTAAGCCAAGCTCAGCAAGAACCTAACAAATATAGCATCGAATTTCAATGTGAAGGTGACGACCTACACACTGGAAGGATGAAATTCGACTACCAGCCAGAATATAGCATGAGCTTAATTAAAAGTAGGGCAACTTGGTACAAACTTTCAACTCTTATTCACTCCAGAAGTGATACCTCCTAGCCGTTGAGTTGAAGCAGTCGCTAAACGTGGGCTAGGAGAGGACAGAGAGTATCCATTCTACCACGCTCCAGTTCACCACTAGACATTGAGGACCAGAGATCGATAAAAAAAAAAAAAAAAAAAAAAAAAAAATTATATATATATATATATATAAAAAAAAAATCGGCCTTCCACGGCCTTCCATCGATAACCAATCTACCGAAGCGCAGATCAGAGTAAATATTTATTGCAATCTCCTTTTTCAAATGGGCGGTTATTTAGAATGCATAAGATGTATTTACGATATTTTCTGTATTTACGATAGGATAGCTTCTCCCTTTGTTACTTTAATCACGTAATATTAATTACAGATAAATTATTTTATAGAATAGCATGTCATATCACTTAATCCGGCATAGTCACGACACATAGGACAGACTTTGCGTTTATATATTTGTTCAGTGTACATGCATATATGCACACAAACACTAAACCTGCACAATCTGGCTCCATTATATGTACCTGATTTCTGGTTGAGAGAGTAAAAAATTTACCTGGTCTCAGCGTAGGGAAAGTCTCTGTTTGGCCGGTATTGAGGTTCCAGCGCATCACATGACCAGTGCTGTTCGCCCAGTAGACCCAGTCCCCCCTCCAGTCGATGTCAAAAGACTCCATGACATCATCTGTAGTCAGCAGTTTTGTCTTGATCAGCTCCTTCCCTTTCAACTCAAACAGGTTCAGTGTTGTGGATGTTGCATAAGCAAACCTGGGATCTGTGTGATAGAATAACAAGTACATTGCTCAACAAATGCTATAAAGTGCCAGAACTAGCAGAGAAAGAAAAAGGGTTAGAATTCTGTAACACATGGTAATCATACATTCACATGAGCCATCTGCCATGAGAAGTTTGTCATCAGGACAGGTACAGGTGAACCCAGCAGGCAGGTCCAGAGTCAGCATGCAGAGCTGGCAGCCAGACTTTACACAGGCTGATGGAGCTTAAAAAAAACAAAAAAAAACAAACATGGAGTTGTCCTACAACAAAGGAGATCTTAGCATGATATGACCCAAACCTCCAGAGCAAGCATGATATACCCCATTGGGGCGGTGGGTAGCCTAGTGGCTAGAGCGTTGGGCCAGTAACCGAACGATTGCCAGATCAAATCCCAGAGCTGACAAGGTAAAATCTGTCGTTCCGCCACTGAACAAGGCAGTTAGCCTCTTGAGTGTAGGGGGCAGTATTTTGATGTTTGGATGAAAAACGTTCCCAAATTAAACGGCCTATTTCTCAGGACCAGATGCTAGAATATGTATATAATTGACAGATTAGGATAGAAAACACCCTAAAGTTTACAGAACTGTCAAAATATTGTCTGAGTATAACAGAACTGATATTGCAGGCCAAACCCTGAGAAAAATCTAACCAGGAAGTGGCTTCTATTTTGAATACTCCATGTTCCATAGCCTCCCTTTGCTCCATTTAAAGGGATATCAACCAGATTCCTTTTCCTATCGCTTCCTCAAGGTGTCAGTCTTCAGACAATTTCAGGCTGTTATTTTGAAAAATGAGCCAGAAAGATTATTGCGTCAGGTGGTCACATGAGTTTTGCTCGCGCAACAGAGTTTGGACAGCTATTGTTTTTCCCTCTCCTACTGATAGACATTTGCTGTTGATATATTATTGATTATATATTTTAAAAACAACCTGAGGATTGATTATAAAAGCATTTGACATGTTTGTGGACATTACGGATATTATTTGTCTGCGTTGTCGTGACCGCTCTTTCCTGTGGATTTCTGAGCATACTGTGCCAAACAAACTGAGTATTTTGGATATAAAAATAATCTTTATGGAACAAAAGGAACATTTATTGTGTAACTGGGAGTCTCGAGTGAAAACATCCGAAGATCAAATGTAAACGATTAATTTGATTGCTTTTCTGATTTGTGACCAAGCTACCTGATGCTAAGTGTACGTAATGTTTTGTCATGCGATCGATAAATTTACAAACGCTTGGATTGCTTTCGCTGTAAAGCATAATTTCAAAATCTGAGACAGGTGTATTAACGAAAGGCTAAATTGTGTTTCACAATATTGCACTTGTGATTTCATGAATATATATATTTTTTGTAATATTATGTGAATGTGGCGCTATGCTATTCAGCGGTTGTTGATGACAATTATCCCGCTAAAGGGATGGGTAACATCAAGAAGTTAAAGGTCTTTCTCACATCTGCTACAGAGAGCGTGATCACACAATCTGTAACAACCACTCCCTGACCAAGTCTAATACTTACGTTTCATGCAGACTACAAGTCAGTCACAAGTCAGTGTGTCCAAGAAAGTGAAGGTAGCCTGCCTAAATGACTTGACCCATAGCACTCACATCGGTAGCCATGAAGTGCTTTGAAAGGCTGGTCATGGCTCACAACGATTATCCCGGAAACCTTAGACCCACTCCAAACCGCCACAACAGATGACGCAATCTCAATCCACACTGCTTTTTGCCACCTGGACAAAAGGAGCACCTATGTTAGAATGTTATTTGTTGACAACAGCTCAGCGTTCACCTTTTTGACCTCAACTCATCAATAAGCTAAGGACCCTGGTAGTAAACACCTCCCCCTGCAACTGGATCCTGGACATTCTGACGGGCCTCTCCCAGGTGGTAAGCGTAGGCAACACCACATCTGCCATGCTGATCCTCAACACTGGTGCCCCTTCAGGGGTGCATGCTCAGTCTCCTCCTGTACTCCCTGTTCAACCACAACCGCATGACAAAGCACGACTCCAACACCAGCATTAAATATGCCGATTTAACAAGTGGTAGGCCTGATCAGCGCCAATGAGATGTCTGATAGGGAGGTTGTCAGACCTTGCAGTGTGGTGCCAGGAATACAACCTCTCCCTCAATGTGAGCAGGACAAATGAGCGGATCGTGGACTACAATGAAAGGAAGGCCGAACATGATCCCTTTCACGTCGACAGGGTTGTCGTGGAGTGGGTTGAGAGTTCCAATTCCTTGGTGTCCATCACCAAACTATCATGGTCCAAAAACACCAAGACAGTCTTGAAGAGGTCACAACAATGCCATCCCCCCCCAAGATACTGAAAAGATTTGGAATGGATCCCCAGATCCTCAAAAAATGATCCACCTGCAACATCGAGAGCATCCTGACCGGTTGCATCACCACCTGGTATGGCAACTGCTCTATAAGGAGCTAGAGGGTAGTGCTTACGGCCCAGTAAATCACTGGGGCCAAACTTCCTGCCATCCAGGACCTATATACAAGCCGGTGTCGGAGGAAGGAAAAAAAATGTATCAATGACTCCAGTCACCCAAGTCATAGATTGTTCTCTACTACAGCAGTACCGGAGCGCCGCCACCAAGTCTAGGTCCAAAAGGCTCCTTAACAGCTTCTACCTCCAAGCCATAAGACTACTGAAGAAATAATCAAATGGCCACCCAGACGATTTATATTAAATTATATTTCTTTAACTGTATTGTTGGTTAAGGGCTTGTAAGTAAGCATTTCACTGTAAGGTCTGTTGTATTTGGCGCATTGTGACAAATTAAAGGCAAACTCTGCTCCATCATTCATTGAATCAGGTAGTTCAATCATCAAAACCGACTGATATTGCCAAGTACTTTAATGATTTTTTCATTGGCAAGATTAGCCTGTTAAGGCTATGCACAATACTGCCCCCTTTGGAAGAATTGCATGCCCATAGTAAACAGAAAAACAAATCTGTCCAAAATTGCTAATATATGCATATAATAATTATTATTGAATAGAAAACTCTAAAGCTTCTAAAACCGTTCGAATTATGGCTGTACGTAAAGCAGAACTCACAGGGCAGCCATTCTCCCAAACTCTCTCTCGCATCAGGAAAGTTACCAACTTTGACGTCATCGCCCCCACCCTTCCCAACCAGCTACGGATCTGGGAACAGTTTGTGTGTTCAGCGTGCTGTGTTCTTTCAATGGGGCGAGTAATGGAGAAAATCCCAAGAGCTTTGGCCCGTTGGCGGGCAAAATACTGAAGTGTCACGAGAATTTAGCTGCGTGTCCTGGCGCAATTGTAGACATGGCACTCATCGTTCCAGCTCGTCTGAGAAGAGTTGCGTTCTTTTGGTTGAATCGCCAATTGTTTTGTACGTTAATAACATCCTAAAGCTTGATTCTGCACTTAGTTTGACCAGTTTAGTCGACATATAATATGTCATTTTAAAGTTGGTGCGCAACCAGAAGTCATTTTGGGTGCATTTTAGCTGAAGCTGTTAGCATATGCTAATACAAAGACACAACCTGAAACCAAACGATGTATTAAGTTTGACTCCTTCCACTACATTCTGATCGAAGACCATCAAAGGTAAGGGAATATTTATGTTGTAATTTTGTATTTCTGTTGTTCATATTGCTTATGTCCGAGCGCCGCCTCAGAATATTGCCTAGTGAACGAATTCTGTAACGTTAAAAATAAATGTAACACAGCGGTTGCATTAAGCAGCGTATCTTTCTAACTATATGTAGAACATGTATATTTAGTCAAAGTTTATGATGTGTATTGCTGTTATATGGCGTTATCTGACGGAACTATTTATAATTTCTCCGGACATTGTTTAGCATTTTTTGAACATGGCTCAATGTAAACGGAGATTTATGGATGTAAATTGCATATTTTTGAAAAAAACAAATGTACTGTGTAACATGTCATATTACTGTCATCTGAAGATTTTCAAAAGGTTAGTGAATTATTTTTCTTTTAATCCTGCGTTTGTGATTGTCTCTTTTGCTTGACAATATGGCTACATATTGTATGTGTCCTAGTTAGAAATCTGACTCGCTGAGTAGATGAACAAGGTGTTTCTTTCATTTGAGCTATTGGACTTGTTAATGTGTGGAGGTTAAATATTTCTAAAAATATTTTTGCATTCTGTGCGCCATCTTTTGAGTTGACCTTGGGGGGGTGCCCTTGGGGAACGTGTACCGTGATGTCGTTAGCAAACTTGGGCATGACATACCAGCAACAAGCACTGACACTACACATCCAAATACAATACCTTCAAAAAAGTTTGGGGTCACTTCAAAATGTCCTTGTTTGATAGAAAAGCACGGTCAATTAAAATAACATCAAATTGATCAGAAATACAGTGTAGACATTGTTCATGTTGTAAATTACTATTGTAGCTGGAAAAGGCTGATTTTTAATGGATTATCTACATAGGCGTACAGAGGCCCATTATCCGCAACGATCACTCCTGTGTTCTTAGTAGGAAAGCCTCTGTGTCCTGACTCTGAAAAACACCAAAAGAAAGATGCCCAGGGTCCCTACTCATCTGCGTGAATGTGCCTTAGGCATGCTGCAAGGAGACATGTGGCCAGGGCAATACATTGTCATGTTTTTACTGGAAGACACCTAAGAAAGCGTTACAGGGAGACAGGATGGACAGATCGTCCTCGCAGTGGCAGACCACGTGCAACACCTGCACAGGATCAGTACATCCGAACACCACACCTACGGGACAGGTACAGGATGGCATCAACTCATGCCAGGAATATAGTATATGCATATGATTAGTATGTGTGGATAGAAAACACCCCAAAGTTTGTAAAACTGGTTAAATCAACAGAACTTGTGTAGGAGGCAAAATCCCAAGGAAAACTTCAAAAAACAAAATCCCTCCCCCAGTCTCAGTATTGTCTATGGCAAGGGAAAATAGATAGCGTCCAGTTTACAGTTCCTACAGCTTCCACACGATGTCGCCAGTCTTGGGAATGGGTTGAAGTTTATCCTTGGTGAAATGAGAAATTGGCACTTCCTGTCGTCGAGTACACTGGAGGAAGTTATGAAAGGGAGAATATGGACCATGATTTCAAAACTAGCTGCTATTGAATACAGATCGCCCCGTGATCAATTTGATAGATTATTAACGTTTACTAATACCTAAAGTTGGATTACAAAAGTAGTTTGAAGTGTTTTGTCAAAGTTTATAGGCAACTTTTTTAATTAAAAAAAATGACATTGCGTTTTGGAAAGCAGTTTTTTCCTGGATCAGACGGGCTTCATAAATGGACATTTTGGGTATACATGGACGGATTTAATCGAAAAAAAGACCCAATTGTGATGTTTATGGGACATATAGGAGTGCCAACAAAGAAGCTCGTCAAAGGTAATGAATGTTTTAAATTTTATTTCTGCGTTTTGTGTAGCGCCGGCTACACTAATTATTTTGTTTACGTCCCCTTTGGGTATTTCGGGGGTTGCATGCTATCAGATAATAGCTTCTCATGCTTTCGCCGAAAAGCATTTTAAAAATCTGACATGTTGGCTAGATTCACAACGAGTGTAGCTTTAATTGAGTACCCTGCATGTGTGTTTTAATGAAAGTTGAGTTGTATCGAGTACTATTAGTTGTCACTGAAATTTCCGCTGATGTTGATCCCTGTACAGGGACAGCAGCCATAAAAGGGGCAGAATTACATTTTTACCTTGTCAGCTCGGGGATTCGATCTAACAACCTTTAGGTTACTGGCCCAACACTAACTACTAGCCTACCTGCCACCGGAACATGTTATTTGATATGCCCAATGCCTTTAGAGTTAGCATGATATACCCCATACCTTTTGGCTGCTGCTGTTCATGGTATGCCTCTAGGACAGGGAGTGTTGTCCTCTGAATAAAGGTCTTCTGATTAGGTCGGTCCTGAGGGGAGCGCCACAGACCCTTCTGATCTGTCCAGTAGAACCATCTGTCAAACACCGCCAGGCTCTGAGCTGGTCTCCTTTTAAAGAACTCCAGAAAGCTGTAGCGACCACTCCCATCCACTCGCACAGTCTCTATGGACTGAAAAGAAAAACAATTGGTTCTACCTTGGCAATATGTTCATTGCTAAGGACAGACAAGCAGTACTATTGGTTATAGCTGGACTATATCATAAACCTTTTTAAAATCACTCATCCAGTACAGCCTCCGAGCTGTAACGTCCAGGGTCAGACTCCGTGGAGCCTGTGCAGTGAGGACCACCAGAGATTCCTGCTTTAACCCATCCATCCCAGATCTCTCCAGAGTAATTTTATCACCTGGACCTTTGTTGATCCAAAACAACAAGCTGCAAAGTAAAAGGAGAAAATGACAAATTGCAATAAATGCCCCAACCACAGATCAAAAGTACCACAAATATTAACATGATCCAACCTTTCAATGGGAAGAAGGACCAGCTCCAAAGGGTCAATGTTCTTGGCCAAGACCGTTGCAAATCCACTCCCATCAGCTGCCCCAACATGAATAGACTGAGTCTTCTGGTTGGTCCAGTACAGCTGGCCTGTCAGCCAATCACAGACTAGACTTCTAACCCCATATTGTCCTGAGAGCAGAGGGGGAACCACATCACAACTCTACATACCTAGTGTCCAGGGCAGGCTCCAGGCATAATCAAACTCAGTCAGGGTCTCAACTTTATATTGAAAGTTTGAATAGTAGGATACACAAGGTGCAATTTAGAAATGGACCAGGCCCAAATCTGACATTTGGAGGAAGAGGCAAATTTAGGGGCCGGTGTGCGGGATACCTGACGAGACTACATCAGCGAGTGGATAAACCACCTCAAACCTCCGTTATAACATTCAATCACTGGAGAATAAACTAGATGAGCTGCACTCTACACTATCAATGTAATATTTCTCTCCAACTAGTGGCTGAACAAGAACATGGAAAATATACATCCTGCTGTTTTTTCTACTCTATACTGCATTGGGTAAGCTCGGGGGGTTAAAACCTCATAAGCTGTGGACCAGAGGTGTCAAACTCTTTCCATGGAGGGCCTAGTGTCAGCTGGTGTTTCCCCTTTCAAATAAGAGCTAGGCAATCAGGTGAGGCGTATTCCTTACTAATTAGTGACCTTAACACATCAATCAAGTACAGGGAAGGCACAAAAACTCAATGGAATGAATTTGACACGTGCTGTAACCATACTATTTACCAAGAGAGTTTATTCTACTTTTCGTCGCAGTCTACTTACCACCACAAACAGATGCTGGCACTAAGACTGCAATCGAGCTGTATAGGGCTATAAGCAAAATAACTGCTTGCCGTGTGGTAGCAGAGAGAAGTCTATGACTTGGCTGGCTGGAGTCTGACAATTTTTAGGGCCCTCCTCTGACCGTGCCTAGTATATAGGTCCTGGATGGCAGGAAGCTTGGCCCCAGTGATGTTCTGGGCCGTACACACTACCCTCTGCACCAGGTGGTAATGTAACCAGTCAGGATGCTCTCAATGATACAGCTGTAGAACCTTTTGAGGATCTGAGGACCCATGACAAATATGTTCAGTCTCCTGAGGGGGAATATGTTTTGTTGTGCCATCTTCACAACTGTCTTGCTGTGCTTGGACCATGTTAGTTTGTTAGTGATGTGGACACCAAGGAGCTTGAAGCTCTAAACTTGCTCCAGCACAGCCCCGTCAATGAGAATGGGGCGTGCTCGGTCCTGCATTTCCTGAAGTCCAATCTCCTTTGTCTTGATCACATTGAGGGAGAGGTTGTTGTCCTGGCACTACGGCCAGGTCTGACCATTTCCCTATAGGCGGTCTCATCGTTGATCAGGCCTACCACTTGTCATCAGCAAACTTAATGGTGTTGGAGTCATGCCTGGTCATGCAGTCATGAGTGGACAGGGAGTAGAGGGGACTGAGTACACACCCGAGGGGCCCCGTGTTGAGGATTAGAGTGGCGGATGTGTTGTTGCCTACTCTTACCACTTGGAGGCAGCCTGTCAGGATGTCCAGGATCCAGTTGCAGAGGGAGGTGTTTTGTCCCATGGTCCTTAGCTTAGTGGTGAGCTTTGAGGGAACTATGGTGGTGAACGCTGAGCTGTAGTCAATGAACAGCATTCTCAAATAGGTGTTCCTTTTGGCAAGGTGTGAAAGGGCAGTATTGGACTGCAATCGAGATTCCATTTGTGGATCTGTTTGGGCAGCATGGAAATCGAAGTGGGTCTAGGGTTTCTGGGATGGTGTTGATGTGAGCCATGACCAGCCTTTCAAAGCACTTCATGGCTACAGTGCTTCAGATCGGTAGTCATTTTGGCAGGTTACCTAGTGTTCATGTGCACAGGGACTATGGTGGTCTGCTTGAAACATGTTAGTATTAGAGTCAGACAGGGAGAGGTTGAAAATGTCAGTGAAGACACTTGCCAGTTGGTCAGCGCATGCCTTGAGAATGTTGACCTGTTTAAAAGGTCTTACTCACCGGCTACAGAGAGCGTGATCACTACCGTTTGGAACAGTTGATGCTCTCATACAGGTTTCATAGTTATTTGTCTCGAAGCGAGCATAGAAGTAATTTAGCTCATCTGGTAGGCTCGTATCACTGGGCAGCTCGCAGCTGTGCTTGCCTTTGTAGCTTAATAGTTTGCAAGCCCTGCCACAAGACTAGCGTCAGCGCATTCAGTCTTAGTCCTGTATTGGCACTTTGCCTGTTTGATGGTTTGTCAAGCATAGCGGGATTTGTTATAAGATTCTGGGTTAAAGTCCGGCTCCTTCAAAGCTGCAGCTCTACCCTTTAGCTCTTTGTGGATGTTGCCTGTAATCAATGGCTTCTGGTTGGGGTATGTACGAAATCACTGCGGGAATGACGTCATCGATGCACTTATTGAAGAAGCCAGTGACTGATGTGGTGTACTCAATTCCATCGAAAGAGTCCCGGAACATATTCCAGTCTGTGCTAGAAAAACAGTCCTGTAGTTTAGTATCTGCTTCGTCGGACCACTATTCACAGAGTCACTGGTGCTTCCTGCTTTAGTTTTTGCTTGTAAGCAGGAAGATATAATTATGGTCTAATTTGCCAAGTTTAGGGCAAGGGAGAGCTTTGTGTGGAGTGAAGGTGGTCAGTTTGTTTTCCTCTGGTTGCACATTAACATGCAGATAGAAATGAGTTCAAATCGATTTAAGTTTCCCTGCATTAAAGTCCATGGCCACCTCTACCTGTTTGCTTATGGTCGTATACAGCTCATTGAGTGCCGTCTTAGTACTAGCATCGGTTTGTGGTGGTATGTAGACAGCTATGAAGAATACTCTCTAGGCACATAGATAGTGTGGTCTACAGCTTATCATGATACTCTACCTTAGGCTAGCAAAACCTAGAGACTTTGATATCGTGCACCACCCGTTTACAAATATACATGGACCACCACCCCTTGTCATACAAGAGGCTGCTGCTACAGTGTATAACCCACCAGCTGTGTTATTCATGTCATCATTCAGCCACGATTGTGAAACATAAGATATTACTCTTTAATATCCCATTGGTAGGATATACATGCTTGTAGTTCGTCCACTCTATTATCCAACGATTGTTTGTTGGCCAATAGTACCGATGGTAAAGGCAGATTAGCCACTCGCCGCCATATCCTCAAGACAATACCTGCGTCTCTTTAACCTGCAAATGACGGGCCTGTTAGTGTGTCTGGAGTAAATTCCTCTCGTCCGACTCGTTCAAGACAAATTATTTGTCCTGTTCAAGGTGAGTAATCGCTGTTCTGATGTCCAGTAGCTCTTTTCAGTCATAAGAGACCGTAGCAGCAACATTATCTACAAAGTTAAATGTGAAAAAACATTGTCCCCCTAATTGCCCTGAATACCTCAACCTATGAACCAGAGTTAAACTGTTAGCACTGGGGAAGTCTACTTCTGATAAGCTTCCCAGTAAAGCATTAACCATCAAGCAACCCAGAAGTGTTAGAGTATAACAGAACAGATATTGCAGGCAAAACCGAGAAATCAAACCAGGAAGTGGCTTCTGTTTTGAATACTCCATGTTCCATAGCCTCCCATTGCTCCATTTAAAGGGATATCAACCAGATTCATTTTCCCATTGCTTCCTCAAGGTGTCAGTCTTCAGACAGTTTCAGGCTTTTATTTTGAAAAATGAGCCAGAACGATAACATTGCGTCACCTGGTCACATTAGTTTTGCTCGAGCAACAGAGTTTGTACAGGTATTGCTTTCCCCTCTCCTACTGTGAAAGACATTTGCGGTTGATATTAAATCGATTATATATTTTTAAAAACCCTGAGGATTGATTATAAAAAACGTTTGACATATTTCTGTGGACATTACGGATACTCTTTGGAATTTGTCTGCATTGTCATGACCGCTCTTTCCTGTGGATTTCTGAATATAACACGCCAAACAAACAGAGGTATTTTGGATATAAAAATAACCTTTATGGAACAATAGGAACATTTGTTGTGTTACTGGGAGTCTCGTGAGTGAAAACATCCTAAGATCATCGAAGGTAGGCGATTAATTTGATTGCTTTTCTGATTTGTGACCAAGCTACCTGATGCTAAGTGTACTTACTGTTTTGTCATGCGATCGATAAGCTTAGCCAAACGCTTGGATTGCTTTCGCTGAAACAGGTGGATTAACATAAGGGTAAGGTGCGTTTTGCAATATTGCACTTGTCATTTCATGAATATTAATATTTTTAGTAATATTATTTGACTGAGGCGCTATTGACAATTATCCTGCTTAAGGGATGGGTAGCGTCAAGAAGTTTATGCTTTTCTACCTGTCCCCAAATTAATATAATTTGTTCAGAGTTCGTTTTGATATTTTAAACTGCATGTCATGATCGTGTTTGGTGTAGGGGGAAAAAATACATTTACTCGATGGCGCAGGCGCGAAGTCGGTTTGGGTTCCGTGTGAGACCCATGATAATCATATTAGATCCGAACCAGACCTGTGAGAGTTAGAGTTCTGGATCGGGACCTACTCAGGTCCCTGATCGTGTATTCTTGGCGATGAAGACCTCTAGATCCTGCTACGTCAGGAGAAACCAATCATGATAGAGAATCAGAAGACACCAACCATGATAAAGGATCCTACGCTGCTGCTCCTTAGCCTTGTAGATGTTCCCCTGGTCATCAGCCCAGTAGAATGAGCTCCTGGAGAGGTCAAATGCCAAGGCCAGAGGATCATAGCCAATACTCTGAATGGACTCGAATCTCAGAGTCTTCAGATTCAGGAATCCAATAGTTCCCTTCGTTGCAGTCAGAAACTTTGTATAATTTCCTGAAAAGCATCAGATATTGAAAGGTTTAGATAACCAGTCAGAAGTTAATCAAACTAATGTTACTATGAAAAGTCACCTTTAGAATAGCAGTAGGTGGTTCCTTGAAGCTGGAAGCCATCTCGGCAGTGGCAGTAGAAGGACCCGGGTGTGTTGACACAGAAGTGCATGCATGGACCGTAAGGCAGAGCGCATTCATCCACATCTAAAGAGGGGAGAGCAAACAGGTTCAGTATTTTAGAGTTAACCCTCACCAACTGAGCTACAGAGGACCCGAACCCAACTAAGGCAGAGCGCTTTCATTCACATTTACAGAGGGGTTCAGAGTATTTAGGCTTACAGTAAAGGAACAGATAAATGAAACCAGTCATGTCAATAACTCAACAGGATCACAGACATCCTCACCCAGACAGGAGGCTCCGTCAGCAGATAGCCTATGGCCTTTAGGACAGGAGCAGAGGGCTCCCCAGGGCTTATCCACACAGGAGTGACTGCAGCCACCGTTCTCTTCTGAACAAGTCCTCCCTGGAAGATAGACATGAGTCAGATCAGCCTGTCCTTTGACATGTTTCAGATGCCATAACAGTCAGTTATGACTGAAGAGGTTCATATATGTAGTGGTGAGGGGTTAGATGTTAGAGCAGGGGTGTCAAGCTAATTGACCCGTGGTCTGCATTTGGTCTTCACCGAGGTCTGGTGGGCCGCACTTAAATTGTATTACATAGGAGCCTCCCGAGTGGCACAATAGTCTAAGGCACCGCATCACATTTCTAGCTATGCCACTAGATACTCTGGGTTCGAGTCCAGGCTCTGTCCACGCTGGTCGCGACTGGGAGACCCATGGGGCGGCGCACAATTGGCCCAGCGTCGTCTGGGTTAGGGGAGGGCTTGGCCGGCAGGGATGTCCTTTTCCCATCGTGCTCTAGCGACTCCTGTGGAGGGCTGGACGCAGTGCACGCTGACACGGATGCCAGGTGTACGGTGTTTCCTCCGACACACTTTCTTCCTTCCAGGTTAAGTGGGAATTGTGTCAAGAAGTGGTGTGGCTTGGTTGTGTTTCGGAGGACGCACGGCTCTCGACCTTTGTCCCGAGTTCGTAAGGAAGTTGCAGCGATGAGACAAGACTAACTTCCAATTGGATATCACAAAATTGTGGCGAAAAAGATAAGTTTTTTATTTCTTTGCGGTCAAAAATTTAAAGAATGTTTTTCTTGCTTTCGTTTGGATGATTATTAGCAAGCGGGATAGAGTGAAAAGTCTATAAATGTCGGTCCACAATTTGGTTTTAGTGATCTCAGTGTACATTAAGATCATTTTCCCCTGAAAAGCTTTTCCTTAAATCCAGAAGATTGAATGGGCCAAGGGGCCGGTTCTGGCCAGTAAGCCATATGTTTGAAACATCTGGGTTAGAGGTTCCTACCACCGGTATAGGGTTATAGACTGAAGGTTAGTGTGACGTAGAAGTCCGTCACTGGCCGCGGGCAGCATTTGGTTCTTTAACGCACACACATATTCATCACTCCTCCCTGCGCCATTATAAGATAAGTTAACAATGTGGGTCGACACAAATTAACTTCTGTCTTGGTGCATGCATTTCACACTTGTCAATGTTCATATTTGAGAGATACAATAATTATTATACTTATCAATGTTGTGGATGAGCGCATTGTTTGTTTGTTCTGTTCCTCTCTCTCCATCTCTGTAGCTTCCGGGTATGCTGGAAAAGGACCCGAGCTAAGGGAATTGGGTTGGCTTTATAGTGCCTGTCCCAAATGGCTCATTAATGCATATGGGCATATTGAAAGATATTGTCAGTAGTGATGTAATGTTGTAAATGTTATGTTGTGATATTGTTTAAAACTGTGTTGCAATGTATATCCTTTAGTATGTTTAGTTCATGGGAAATGTAGGTTTCTATTGTTAATTAATTAATTAATTAGGGTTAATTGTTCTGAGGGGAGGGGCTAGCCCTACAAAAGGAGCCTCTCTTTCAGTCATGGAGAGGCAGTTTGGATTGAGCTGTGGATGGGGCAGCATTGTTTTTAAGCTGTCCCATAAGGTAGACGTTGATGGCTGTACTGTTGTTTTTTGTTCCGGAATCACTTGTAAATAAACACCTTTGCACAGAAGAACTTTTGCGGTTCCGCCATCTTTTTATTTTGATAGAGGTTAGGTTATCCAGTTTAGCCTTCTGGCCTACTCTACGTGACAGTTAGGGTTAGCGGTCAAAGGTTAGAATTTCCTACCACAGGTAGAGGGTTCATCACTGCCATCAGAGCACTGCAATTTTCCATCACATCTCTCATCTTCAGTCAGACACACCCCTCCAGGACAACGCACAGCCATTGGACCACACCGGCCTGGAAGAGTAAAAGCTTTAAAAATGCATCAAAACTACACCACATGCCTTCCTGCAAGAGGAACAAACACGCATACCCAGACCTGTAGGTTACATACTACTTCGCCTGATTATTTTTGATCAGTCTAATTCATTGATATATTGTCTGAAACAAAGCACTGCAAAAACGTGGAAGTCAGAAAGTTGAATGAAATAACATGTAAACATACTCAGTGGTCTGTCCTGTTGGCCCTTCAGCTGCTTAAAATGTTTGACAAAATAGCCATAGGAATGTATTGTTAAACCAAGGTTTTAGAGCACCGGTTATGAAGATTGAATTTCTATCACCTGGCGCATAGGCAAGACCATGTCAACACCTGCAAGACTTCAGTTAGTATGCATGGTTTCGCGTGCATGCACTGTACTGCCAGGTCGCAGTTGCAAATGAGAACTTGTTCTCAACTAGCCTACCTGGTTAAATAAAGGTGAAATAAATAAAATACATCCTGTGCCCATGCTTTCGGTCATGAGCAAACATTTTTATTGCCATGTCTGTTTAATTATACTTTCCTGTGGATATTTTGTCAAATGTTGACCAGCTGAAGGTCCAACACCACAGAAAATTTTGCAAAGTTGGTTCAAATGTAATTTGGAACATTGTTTTTTTTCACACTGTTTAAATGTGCATGGCATTGCCTACACAATTGAAGGTCTTATCATGTTTTGTGACTACATACTACTGTACACAGGCCAAAATACTTGCGCTTCTCGTTTCCATAATAGCTCCCATTAAATGGTAACTGAATAGTTCCTAAATTCCATAGTATCACATACATGCTCTCGTTGTTTCCATAATATCTCACCACAGGCCTCATCAGAGTTGTCCACACAGTCGTTAGCACCGTTACAGTATAGGTCCTTGGGGATGCAAATCTTATTCCTACACCTCCAGTCCCCCTGCAGACAGCCCTGGTTCTCTGGGCAGTTAAACTCATCAGACCCATCAGAACACTGGCGCAGCCCATCACATACTGCAGAGGTACTTACACAACCAGGAGCCCCGGCCATGCAGGCAACCTGGCCCCTAGGACAGGCTGGGGAACAAGGACAAACAGACCTATTGTGAACAGACTACAGTAAATACATTTAACAGACCTAAGTGGTATAGGTCTACAGTAAATACAGGGTTAACGTTACATTTAGAACTTCACCACATCAACAAATATGTTATCTCCTGGAAGAGAGCAGAAACAGTGAAACACAGCATAACTTACGGCAGGCCATTTCATCAGAGCCGTCCATACAGTCTCCATTTCCATCGCAGTGCCAGGAAAGAGGCAGACAAGCTCCATCATCACACTGCCACTGGTTACCCCAACACTGCTGGCCAAAACCTGCAAGACAACACGGGTTAGGGCCCACACGGGTTAGGGGCCCAAACCTACAAGGCACAAAACATTCCACACAAATAACTGGCAGGTGTTTTCTACTGTAAGGCTACATGATATCAATCAATGTTTACAAGACAAAAATGAATAAACTTAATACTGTCGCTCATTCAGAACCATTTTACCTGTCAAACATTTCAAGCTGATAAGTAAAAGCAGACATGTGAACTGCAGCAGTTCCATGACCGACCATGAAGCTTGTTAGGACCAAAGAGTACCAGCCTTACAGGGATAGTCTTTATTGAGTAACAATCAACTACACATTGTTCTGATTGGTCTAATTAACTACACTCTGTTCTCATTGGAGGGTCACTGGGATCACCAGCTGCAGGTTGATTGGAGGGGGAAGGGAAGATAGAGCCATAGGATAAAGACATGGGCCTGGTTTCCCTAAAGCATCTTTATGCCTGGCGTACACTACACAACTTTCAAAATCCTAACATCACTGACCCTCTCGCATTATATTACAATCTTTTCTGACATTTTTTGTCTTGACAATGTAGTGGTGCTGAGAGATTCTTTACTTGGATTCTCAATACCACGATGTCTTGCTTAAAACAATAATGTGATTCGATTGTTAACATAGCTAGAACCAGCAGTGGCTCAAAGTAGCCTCAAATGTTTTAATTTAGATATTCAAGCTTGCCATGCAGAGTTTAATTGAATACTAACATTACTTGAGAGTTGCGCTGTCCCGAATTTCTGCTTTAGTTAAAGGCAAGTATAAATGCATGCTAGTAGTAGTCATTGCTCCTGCTCCAGAGTCTACACATCCTGGGTGATTGGATACAATGTCATCATCTTTGGCTTCTTCTCTGGCCAGGTCTCATTGGCTATTGCTGATCATCATTCTTAAAACTTGTTGTTGCAATCTCACACTACAAGTGCATTGCAGATTTTGTGCCACTAGAGATCCTGGTTCGAGTCCTGGCTCTGCCATGAACGGGAGACCCGTGGGATGGTGCACAATTGGCCCCAGCGTCGGCCGGGTTAGGGGAGGGTTTGGCCGGCAGGGATGTCCTTGTCCCATTATGCTCTAGCAACTCCTGTGGTGGGCTGGGCGCATGCACGTTGACACGGTCGTCAGGTGTAAGCTGTTTCCTCCAACACATTGGCTGGCTTCCGGGTTAAGCGGGCAATGTGTCAAGAGGCAATGCGGCTTGGTTGGGTCATGTTTCGGAGGACTCTCGACCGTCGCCTCTCTCTCGAGTCCATACGGGAGTTGCAGCAATGAGACAAGACTGTAACTACCAATTGGGTGAAAAAAGGTAAAATATTTAATATCAACTATGTTTGAAAATATCGGGAAGGATCGGTAGCCCTCAGATTGCGACTCTGACCCGCTCACATTAAAAGTGCTTCAGAGTAAGCAATACATTGGGATTTTATCTCCGATCTCAAAAATGTGTCTGGGACAGCTAAATCGAATGGAAAGCCAAAGTTTTTTTTAATGTTATGCCGTCCAAAGCAAGTGTATTGGTGTCAATTACAAGTGATATGGTCAACTGTTAAAAATGTATTTTTATCATGTTTGTCTTTGTGCTGCAATGTATAATCCGTATTTGGCTCTGAATGGGGTTTTACGTGCTATTTTTATTATGTTAATACAGAATTTATTCCGTTTCTGTCAACTGTGATCAATGAAATCTAAGTCTCTTGTCATTGATATAAAAAAGTGCATAATGAACAAAAATATAAAGTTTTTGTCCCATGTTTCATGAGCTGAAAAAGATCCCAGAATTTTCCAGACGCACAAAAATATTATTTCTCTCAAATGTTGAGCACAAATTGATTTACATGCCTTTTCAGTTAGCATTTCTCCTTCGCCAAGGTAATCCAAATCCATCCACCTGACAGGGGTGGCATATCAAGAAGCAGATTAAACAGCATGATCATTACACAGCTGCACATTGTGCTGGGGACAACAGCCACTTTAAAAGGTACAATGCCACAGATTGCCATGGCAACTGCAGGAATGTCCACCAGAGCTGTTGCCAGAGAACTGAATGCTAATTTCTCTACCATAAGCCACATCCAAAGTCGTTTTAGAGAATTTCGCAGTATGTCCAAACGGCCTCACAACCACAGATCACATGTAACCATGCCAGCCCAAGACCTCCACATGGACAGCTGATGAAACAGAGTATTTCTGTCTGTAATAAAGCCCTTGTGTGGGGCGAAACTGATGTTGATTGCCTGGGACTGGCTCCCAAGTGGGTGGGCCTATGCCCTCCCAGGCCCACCCATGTCTGCGCTCCTGCCCAGTAATGTGAAATCCATAGATTAGGGCCTAATGAATTTATTTAAATTTACTGATTTCCTTGTATGAACTATAACTCTGTCAAATCATTGAAATTGTAGCATGTTGCGTTTATATTTTTTGTTCAGTATAGTTGAGGGTCAAAGATGGTTAGCAGACTGACTGACTGAATGATTGACTGGGCACAGACGTCAATGCAACATCTAGTCCACGTTGTTTCAAAGTAATTTAATTGAAATGATGTGGAAACAATGTTGATTCAAACCAGTGTGTGCCCTGTGGTTAATGGCCCTACACAGACTTCTTGCAATGACAAACAATGCAATTGTAGAGCTATTGTCTGGATATCAACAATTTTGCCTCCATATTATCAAGCTATATGTCCATATGAAAACTAATCCCCTCCATCGTTTAGTAATTATTTTATAGAAACAATGGGCTTCTTCAAATCAAATTGTATTGGTCACATACACGTGATTAGCAGATGTTATTGCAGATGTAGCAAAATGCTTGTGCTTCTAGCTCTGACAGTGCAGTAATATCTAACAAATTACACAACATATACCCAATACACACACATCTAAGTAGGAATGAAGACTACATACATACAATGCCTTGAAAAGTATTCATCCCCCTTGGTGTTTTTACTATTCTGTTGCATTACAACCTGCAATTTAAATTGAATTATTTTGGATTTCATGTAATGGACATACACAAAATAGTCCAAATTGATGAAGTGAAATTTAAAAATAACTTGTTTTGTAAAATTTGAAAAAATTCAACCCCACTAAGCAAGCAACACCATGAAGACCAAGGAGCTCGCCAAACAGGTCAGGGACAAAGTTGGGTTATGTCGTGGAAATTTCCTTAATTAACAAATGATGAGAGAGCAAATCACACACCAGTCAGAGTTATGCTCAATCTTCACCTTTATTAATCATAATTAAGCTTTTGCAATAACATTTTTACTTTCAACATTTCAGTGTCTCTAATGAAAAGTTGAGAGTGGTCAACATAATGGCAACTGAGATCTTTTATAGCAAAGATCCACCCCCCTAGTCGACATGACAAACCACATATAATAGGAACTTTCACAAGAAAATATTTTACTTGAGAGAGGAGTATCCCATCGCCAGACAGTATTTAGCTAGAAATTATCATATCAAGTTCTTATCTCGTTCTTGGTACAACATAGTACCAAAACATTACCTCATCCAATGGTATATATCAATTGTCAATTCTAGATACTCCCATCTTAAATACAACCCCTCCTGGACAAGCTCACGGAGAGGAGAGTAAGCCTCTAGGTCAAGTTAAGGGCAACCTCAGAGGGAACATACAATGGTTCCAGACACTGCCATCCTCCTCTCCCCAATGAGAAAAGTAGGCTGGCACACAGACATTGTGGAGACAAGAGATAATTGGTTCCCCCTCAATCATTCCTTCACATGGTTTAAAACATACGTTTACATATGAAGATAAGCCTGACCTCTTCCCCCCTCTGGGGCCCAAGTAACTGAGCCCTGACAGAGAAAGGATTACTGCAAACGGCCTACACTATAGTACAAAAATATACATTCTAAATGACAAGTATCTCACAAGCATATTATGAAGATAAAACATCTTATCTATGTTACCCAACTAATTCTGATTCATCCCCCACAGTTATAACAAAATATCCGAAACTTGAACATCCCACTGAACACCATTAAATACATTATTAAAAAATGGAAAGCATATGGCACCAAAACAAACCTGCCAAGAGAGGGCCACCCACCAAAACTGGTGGACCAGGCGAGGAGGGCATTAGTCAGAGAGGCAACAAAGAGACCAAAGATATCCCTGAAGGAGCTACAAAGTGGAGATTGGAGTATTTGTCTAGAAAACCCCTTTAAGCCGTACACTCCACAGAGCTGGGCTTTACGGAAAAAAAACCTCTTGAAGCTAGGGGGCACTATTTTTATGTTTGGAAAAATAACGTTCCCAAAATAAATGGCCTATTTCTCAGGACCAGATGCTAGAATATAAATCAAATTGACAGCTTATGGATAGAAAACTGTAAAAATATTGTCTGTGAGTATAATAGAACTGATACTGTTTCCGGTTCCGGTTGGAGCGAGCGGTCGCATCTACACTTCGGTCCGCAGGTAGTATAACTTTTCATTACATTTCATTACATTTCGTTATAGTACAACGGTTTGATTTGTCTTATCTTAGCAATTTCTTCTTAGCTAGCTACATAGCCGTCTTTGTATCAACGACAATTGCATATTATCGTATTTCGTCGTCCTAACGTATCTGCCCAGCAGCTAGCTAAGCAGCTAGCTAACATCCACTGTCCACTAGCACTGTAGAAACTATTACACTCAACTGAACGACTCGATTAGCGTAGTGTCAGCTAGCTACATAGTTGTCTTCGCTGTCTTCGTATCCAAGATAATTGTGCAGTTTAGAGTGTGTAGACTTAGAGTGATTATCTTAATTTACCGAGGTTAGCTAGCCAGCTATTTGTCGTCCTTAACGTAGGAAATGCTGCTAGCTAGCTAGCCAACAGCTAGCCAACCTCTACCGAATTGAACTCCAACTACCCGGTCAACATTCCGCGTCGCTCCACAGGTAGTATCACATTTTTCATTTAACTTCATTACAGTACAACGGTTTGATTTGTTTGATCGTAGCTAGCCAGCTACATAGCCGTCTTTGTATCTAAGACAATTGTGTAGTCTAGAGCGATTTTCTAGGTTAGCTGGCCAGCTATTGTCGGTCTTTCAACGTAGCTAGCCAGCTAGCCCCGAATAGCAGCACTGTAGTAACTATTACAGTACAACGGTTTGTTTTGTTTGATCGTAGCTAGCTAGCTACATAGCCGTCTTTGTATCTAAGACAATTGTGTAGCCTAGAGCGATTTTCTAGGTTAGCTGGCCAGCTATTGTCGTTCTCTTAACGTAGCTAGCCAGCTAGCCCCCGAATAGCAGCACTGTAGTAACTATTACAGTACAACGGTTTGTTTTGTTTGATCGTAGCTAGCTAGCTACATAGCCGTCTTTGTATCTAAGTCAATTGTTTAGCCTAGAGCGATTTTCTAGGTTAGCTACATCGCAGCCACTACCAGCTAGCCTACTCCAGCAGTACTGTATCATTTCAATCATTTTAGTCTATAAGATTCTTGCTAGGTAAGCTTAACTTTCTGAACATTCGAGACGTGTAGTCCACTTGTCATTCCAATCTCCTTTGCATTAGCGTAGCCTCTTCTGTACCCTGTCAACTATGTGTCTATCTATCCCTGTTCTCTCCTCTCTGCACAGACCATACAAACGCTCCACACCGCGTGGCCGCGGCCACCCTAATCTGGTGGTCCCAGCGCGCACGACCCACGTGGAGTTCCTGGTCTCCGGTAGCCTCTGGAACTGCCGATCTGCGGCCAACAAGGCAGAGTTCATCTCAGCCTATGCCTCCCTCCAGTCCCTCGACTTCCTGGCACTGACGGAAACATGGATCACCACAGATAACACTGCTACTCCTACTGCTCTCTCTTCGTCCGCCCACGTGTTCTCGCACACCCCGAGAGCTTCTGGTCAGCGGGGTGGTGGCACCGGGATCCTCATCTCTCCCAAGTGGTCATTTCTCTCTCTCCCCTTACCCATCTATCTATCGCCTCCTTTGAATTCCATGCTGTCACAGTTACCAGCCCTTTCAAGCTTAACATTCTTATCATTTATCGCCCTCCAGGTTCCCTCGGAGAGTTCATCAATGAGCTTGATGCTTTGATAAGCTCCTTTCCTGAGGACGGCTCACCTCTCACAGTCCTGGGCGACTTTAACCTCCCCACGTCTACCTTTGACTCATTCCTCTCTGCCTCCTTCTTTCCACTCCTCTCCTCTTTTGACCTCACCCTCTCACCTTCCCCCCTACTCACAAGGCAGGCAATACGCTCGACCTCATCTTTACTAGATGCTGTTCTTCCACTAACCTCATTGCAACTCCCCTCCAAGTCTCCGACCACTACCTTGTATCCTTTTCCCTCTCGCTCTCATCCAACACTTCCCACACTGCCCCTACTCGGATGGTATCGCGCCGTCCCAACCTTCGCTCTCTCTCCCCCGCTACTCTCTCCTCTTCCATCCTATCATCTCTTCCCTCTGCTCATACCTTCTCCAACCTTTCTCCTGAGTCTGCCTCCTCAACCCTCCTCTCTTCCCTTTCTGCATCCTTTGACTCTCTATGTCCCCTATCCTCCAGGCCGGCTCGGTCCTCCCCTCCCGCTCCGTGGCTCGATGACTCATTGCGAGCTCACAGAACAGAGCTCCGGGCAGCCGAGCGGAAATGGAGGAAAACTCGCCTCCCTGCGGACCTGGCATCCTTTCACTCCCTCCTCTCTACATTTTCCTCCTCTGTCTCTGCTGCTAAAGCCACTTTCTACCACTCTAAATTCCAAGCATCTGCCTCTAACCCTAGGAAGCTCTTTGCCACCTTCTCCTCCCTCCTGAATCCTCCTCCCCCTCCCCCCCTCCTCCCTCTCTGCAGATGACTTCGTCAACCATTTTGAAAAGAAGGTCGACGACATCCGATCCTCGTTTGCTAAGTCAAACGACACCGCTGGTTCTGCTCACACTGCCCTACCCTGTGCTCTGACCTCTTTCTCCCCTCTCTCTCCAGATGAAATCTCGCTTCTTGTGACGGCCGGCCGCCCAACAACCTGCCCGCTTGACCCTATCCCCTCCTCTCTTCTCCAGACCATTTCCGGGGACCTTCTCCCTTACCTCACCTCGCTCATCAACTCATCCCTGACCGCTGGCTACGTCCCTTCCGTCTTCAAGAGAGCGAGAGTTGCACCCCTTCTGAAAAAACCTACACTCGATCCCTCCGATGTCAACAACTACAGACCAGTATCCCTTCTTTCTTTTCTCTCCAAAACTCTTGAACGTGCCGTCCTTGGCCAGCTCTCCCACTATCTCTCTCAGAATGACCTTCTTGATCCAAATCAGTCAGGTTTCAAGACTAGTCATTCAACTGAGACTGCTCTTCTCTGTATCACGGAGGCGCTCCGCACTGCTAAAGCTAACTCTCTCTCCTCTGCTCTCATCCTTCTAGACCTATCGGCTGCCTTCGATACTGTGAACCATCAGATCCTCCTCTCCACCCTCTCCGAGTTGGGCATCTCCGGCGCGGCCCACGCTTGGATTGCGTCCTACCTGACAGGTCGCTCCTACCAGGTGGCGTGGCGAGAATCTGTCTCCTCGCCACGCGCTCTCACCACTGGTGTCCCCCAGGGCTCTGTTCTAGGCCCTCTCCTATTCTCGCTATACACCAAGTCACTTGGCTCTGTCATAACCTCACATGGTCTCTCCTATCATTGCTATGCAGACGACACACAATTAATCTTCTCCTTTCCCCCTTCTGATGACCAGGTGGCGAATCGCATCTCTGCATGTCTGGCAGACATATCAGTGTGGATGAGGGATCACCACCTCAAGCTGAACCTCGGCAAGACGGAGCTGCTCTTCCTCCCGGGGAAGGACTGCCCGTTCCATGATCTCGCCATCACGGTTGACAACTCCATTGTGTCCTCCTCCCAGAGCGCTAAGAACCTTGGCGTGATCCTGGACAACACCCTGTCGTTCTCAACCAACATCATGGCGGTGGCCCGTTCCTGTAGGTTCATGCTCTACAACATCCGCAGAGTACGACCCTGCCTCACACAGGAAGCGGCGCAGGTCCTAATCCAGGCACTTGTCATCTCCCGTCTGGATTACTGCAACTCGCTGTTGGCTGGGCTCCCTGCCTGTGCCATTAAACCCCTACAACTCATCCAGAACGCCGCAGCCCGTCTGGTGTTCAACCTTCCCAAGTTCTCTCACGTCACCCCGCTCCTCCGCTCTCTCCACTGGCTTCCAGTTGAAGCTCGCATCCGCTACAAGACCATGGTGCTTGCCTACGGAGCTGTGAGGGGAACGGCACCGCAGTACCTCCAGGCTCTGATCAGGCCCTACACCCAAGCAAGGGCACTGCGTTCATCCACCTCTGGCCTGCTCGCCTCCCTACCATTGAGGAAGTACAGTTCCCGCTCAGCCCAGTCAAAACTGTTCGCTGCTCTGGCCCCCCAATGGTGGAACAAACTCCCTCACGACGCCAGGACAGCGGAGTCAATCACCACCTTCCGGAGACACCTGAAACCCCACCTCTTCAAGGAATACCTAGGATAAGATAAGTAATCCTTCTCACCCCCCCCCTTAATGATTTAGATGCACTATTGTAAAGTGGCTGTTCCACTGGATGTCAGAAGGTGAATTCACCAATTTGTAAGTCGCTCTGGATAAGAGCGTCTGCTAAATGACTTAAATGTAAATGTAAATGTAATATTGCAGGCGAAAGCCTGAGAAAAATCTAATCAGGAAGTGACTCTTATTTTGAAACCCCTGTGTTCCTATGCATCCCTATTACCCATTTAAAGGGATATCAACCAGATTCCTTTTTATATGGCTTCCCTAAGGGGTCAACAGTCTTTAGACATAGTTTCAGGCTTTTATTTTGAAGAATGAGCGTGAACGACCACATTGTGTAAGTGAACAGACAGGTGGGGGTTCTCAGAGTGAGTTGTGCGCAAAAGAGAAAGGCGGCCATTGTTACTCCCGGTCCTAGTGAAAAGCCAACTGTCCCAGTTGATATATTATCAAATAGATATTTGAAAAACAACCTGAGGATTGATTATAAAAAACATCTGACATGTTTCTGTGGAATTTTTACCTGCGTTGTCGTGATCGCTCTTTCCAGTGGATTCCTGGGCGTAACACACCAAACTAACGGAGGTATTTGGATATATAAAATATCTTTATGGAACAAAAGGAACATTTGTTGTCTAACTGGGAGTCTCGTGAGTGAAAACATCCGATGATCATCAAAGGTAAACGATTAATTTGATTGCTTTTCTGATTTTCGTGACCAAGTTACCTGATGCTAGGTGTACTTATTGTTTTGTCGAGCGATCGATAATCTTACACAAGCGCTTTGTATTGCTTTCGCTGTAAAGCATAATTTCAAAATCTGAGACAACAGGGTGAATAACAAAAGGCTAAGCTGTGTTTCGCTATATTGATTTCATGAATATGAATATTTTCTAGTAATATTATTTGACTGTTGCGCCATGCTATTCAGCGTTGCTGATGGCAATTATACCGGATCCGGGATGGGTGGTTCAAAGAGCACACACACTCATGAAATATATCATTACATTTCCTCCCAAATGAGTGGCGTTGTGGCACTAACTGATGGTTGTATGTGGAAGTTGTTTATGGCTCTATCACTTTCTACGTGCCAAAGAAAATGAAACAAAATTAATGATAGAATAAACAAAACAAAATATAGTTATGCCACCTTAATCATCTAATTGGACTGTATTCTAACTACGTCCATGGTCTTGGCAAAATGACCCTATTATGGCATTGTCTAATGTCATATCTAGGGCTTTCCTCATTTGCGGGGTGTTGCTTAGGGTAGTATCCTAAGTTGATATCTATATGATGTCTACAGCTGTAAGGCACTAGTTTTGGGCAGTCTACAGGGATGACCTATGGACTTCTGAGAAGAAAACTGGTGAGTGCTGTAGAGTTAAAGGCCTCAAAATAAATGTTAAACTTTACTAAGGCTGGTCTTTGCTTGAACCCTTGATCCTAGTATAAATCCTAATTGAATGTTCCGTTATGCATGTGCGTTTATGCTTACACAAGCGCACATGTCAAGGGAAAGAAACCAAGTATCCTGGCAGATTAACACTTGATCAGAATGAGTCTGACGTAGTCAGGTAATTTTTAGGTCAGTGCCTGGAGGTCAGTCAGAATTGGTGTTGAGGGAGTCTGTAGTGGTTTTACTACTAGTCACTGTCTTCCACTATTGTAGTGGCGGTAGGTATGAAGAAGTATACTTCATAGCTATGTTATCCATGGAGGAGCTAACCTCATGACGGAAGTACTCTAAGTATTAGACCAGTAGTAGTACGTGGTGTGATCGTGGTTCCTGACTTCTAATAACTTTACTTCTAAATGGA
This sequence comes from Oncorhynchus masou masou, assembly GCF_036934945.1. Taxonomy (NCBI): domain Eukaryota; kingdom Metazoa; phylum Chordata; class Actinopteri; order Salmoniformes; family Salmonidae; genus Oncorhynchus; species Oncorhynchus masou. The sequence continues at coordinate 133,721 of NW_027016782.1, forward strand.
GGGTTCTATTTATTAGTGGCGTGTGTAACCATTGGAAGAGTGCAATTTTGTATTGTTTGTATTTTTATTTATTTCACCTTTATTTAACCAGGTAGGCTAGTTGAGAACAAGTTCTCATTTGCAACTGCGACCTGGCCAAGATAAAGCATAGCAGTGTGAACAGACAACACAGAGTTACACATGGAGTAAACAATTAACAAGTCAATAACACAGTAGAAAAAAAGGGGAGTCTATATACATTGTGTGCAAAAGGCATGAGGAGGTAGGCGAATAATTACAATATTGCAGATTAACACTGGAGTGATAAATGATCAGATGGTCATGTACAGGTAGAGATATTGAAACTTCTGTATGTGTGATGTCTACTGTTAATTTTTATTGTTTATTTCACTTTATATATTATCTACCTTACTTGCTTTGGCAATGTTAACACATGTTACACATGCCAATAAAGCCCCTTGAATTGAATTGAATTGATATTGCTGTGCAAAAGAGCAGAAAAGTAAATAAATAAAAACAGTATGGGGATGAGGTAGGTGAAAATGGGAGGGCTATTTACCAGTAGACTATGTACAGCTTCAGCGATCTGTTAGCTGCTCAGATAGCAGATGTTTGAAGTTGGTGAGGGAGATAAAAGTCTCCAACTTCAGGGATTTTTGCAATTCGTTCCAGTCACAGGCAGCAGAGTATTGGAACGAAAGGTGGCCAAATGAGGTGTTGGCTTTAGGGATGATCAGTGAGATACACCTGCTGGAGTGCGTGCTACGGATGGGTGTTGCCATCGTGACCAGTGAACTGAGATAAGGTGGAGCTTTACCTAGCATGGACTTGTAGATGACCTGGAGCCAGTGGTTCTGGCGGCGAATATGTAGCGAGGGCCAGCCGACTAGAGCATACAAGTCGCAGTGGTGGGTGGTATAAGGTGCTTTAGTGACAAAACGGATGGCACTGTGATAAACTGCATCCAGTTTGCTGAGTAGAGTTTTGGAGGCAATTTTGTAGATGACATCGCCGAAGTCGAGGATCGGTAGGATAGTCAGTTTTACTAGGGTAAGTTTGGCGGCGTGAGTGAAGGAGGCTTTGTTGCGGGATTTTCGATTGGAGATGTTTGATATGAGTCTGGAAGGAAAGTTTACAGTCTAGCCAGACACCTAGGTACTTATAGATGTCCACATATTCAAGGTCGGAACCATCCAGGGTGGTGATGCTAGTCGGGCATGCGGGTGCAGGCAGCGATCGGTTGAAAAGCATGCATTTGGTTTTACTAGCGTTTAAGAGCAGTTGGAGGCCACGGAAGGAGTGTTGTATGGCATTGAAGCTCAATTGGAGGTTAGATAGCACAGTGTCCAAGGACGGGCCGGAAGTATATAGAATGGTGTCGTCTGCGTAGAGGTGGATCAGGGAATCGCCCGCAGCAAGAGCAACATCATTGATATATACAGAGAAAAGAGTCGGCCCGAGAATTGAACCCTGTGGCACCCCCATAGAGACTGCCAGAGGACCGGACAGCATGACCTCCGATTTGACACACTGAACTCTGTCTGCAAAGTAATTGGTGAACCAGGCAAGGCAGTCATCCGAAAAACCGAGGCTACTGAGTCTGCCGATAAGAATATGGTGATTGACAGAGTCGAAAGCCTTGGCAAGGTCGATGAAGACGGCTGCACAGTACTGTCTTTTGTCGATGGCGGTTATGATATTGTTTAGTACCTTGAGTGTGGCTGAGGTGCACCCGTGACCGGCTCGGAAACCAGATTGCACAGCAGAGAAGGTACGGTGGGATTCGAGATGGTCAGTGACCTGTTTGTTGACATGGCTTTCGAAGACCTTAGAAAGGCAGGGCAGGATGGATATAGGTCTGTAACAGTTTGGGTCCAGGGTGTCTCCCCCTTTGAAGAGGGGGATGACTGCGGCAGCTTTCCAGTCCTTGGGGATCTCAGACGATATGAAAGAGAGGTTGAACAGGATGGTAATAGGGGTTGCGACAATGGTGGCGGATAGTTTCAGAAATAGAGGGTCCAGATTGTCAAGCCCAGCTGATTTGTACGGGTCCAGGTTTTGCAGCTCTTTCAGAACATCTGCTATCTGGATTTGGGTAAAGGAGAACCTGGAAGGGCTTGGGCGAGGAGCTGCGGGGGGGGGCGGAGCTGTTGGCAGAGGTTGGAGTAGCCAGGCGGAAGGCATGGCCAGCCGTTGAGAAATGCTTGTTGAAGTTTTCGATAATCATGATTTATCGGTGGTGACCGTGTTACCTAGCCTCAGTTCTGGGTTGGAGCGAGCGGTCGCATCTACACTTCGGTCCGCAGGTAGTATAACTTTTCATTACATTTTCATTACATTTCATTACATACCTTAAGGGAACTTTTTGACAATCACCGTATGGTTAGTGAGAAAGTCCATATTGGAAATGTACGGTCCCTTACTAGACGTCCGAAAACATTTTTAAAATTCGGGGACAGCGTCGGGCCGAGCGGCAGGGCCAGACCTACCGGGAAGTCATCAAATGAACTTTGTCGGACATTCGGTTTTCGTTTTATAAAATAAAAAATGTTTCCGCTATGCCGGAAGATCCCACAAGAGGGCATAAGAAATCATATTGCTATTGGACAAAACATCCCGAATCACGACGGGCCATATCTCGAAAACTGAAAATATTTCGAAGCCGAAACTTGGTGAGCGTAGGTTTGGCATAATGGGCAGATGGCCCCGAACAAGATGGCGTCTAGGCCTCAACGGTTTTTGAGTTATGGCCATATTTCTGGGATTAAAGGTCCAAAATGAAAATAGAGAAATGATTTTTTCACTTCACGTCAAAGTCAAGGAGCCTCCGGTGTCAATAAAAAAAAAATCAGCCATTTATCTATCGTCATTTAAGAGAAATCGTACGATGACCAGTTTGTGATGTTCAGATATAGGTGGGGGGTTTTTTCAACGGTTACAGATCCAGTTGCAGGGTGTTCATACGAATATTTTTAAAGTGTGCTGCGGAGCTCTGCGACATTTCTGTGATTTTCTATGATTTTCTGAAATAACACACACTCACTAAACCCTCCGTAAATAACTCAGTTTTTAACGTAAAGACTTAAAACTCAGGATTCTGTAAAGGCATACCCCAATGAGGATATGAGTTTATTTATAGCTTCCTGTGCCAACAGGAAGTGCCTTAAATGGTGTCATAGTGGCTGTATCCAAGGGTTAAAAAGGTCAGATCTTTTCAAAACTTCATATGTGATTAGGCAACCCTCCTGAACTGTAAAATCACTCATTTCTCCCAACAAATGTCAAAGAAAAGCTCTCACACACACACACAGCAAGGATGGAGTGACAAAGCGCGGTGTTTAAAGACACAGAGAGCAGGCAATGGCATAAACATAATCCCAAGGCCGTGCCGAGTCCAACGAGGCGCCCCGCTTGACCGTAGCTCGCTCGGTCTGTGCGCAGCGACCATGAGAAAAATAGGCCCACAATGAAGCCTGCACCACAATGTCATACATTTACATTACATTTAAGTCATTTAGCAGACGCTCTTATCCAGAGCGACTTACAAATTGGTGAATTCAACTTCTGACGTCAGTGGAACAGCCACTTTACAATAGTGCATCTAAATCATTTAAGGGGGGGTGAGAAGGATAGCTTTATCCTATCCTAGGTATTCCTTGAAGAGGTGGGGTTTCAGGTGTCTCCGGAAGGTGGTGATTGACTCCGCTGTCCTGGCGTCGTGAGGGAGTTTGTTCCACCATTGGGGGGCCAGAGCAGCGAACAGTTTTGACTGGGCTGAGCGGGAACTGTACTTCCTCAGTGGTAGGGAGGCGAGCAGGCCAGAGGTGGATGAACGCAGTGCCCTTGTTTGGGTGTAGGGCCTGATCAGAGCCTGGAGGTACTGCGGTGCCGTTCCCCTCACAGCTCCGTAGGCAAGCACCATGGTCTTGTAGCGGATGCGAGCTTCAACTGGAAGCCAGTGGAGAGAGCGGAGGAGCGGGGTGACGTGAGAGAACTTGGGAAGGTTGAACACCAGACGGGCTGCGGCATTCTGGATGAGTTGTAGGGGTTTAATGGCACAGGCAGGGAGCCCAGCCAACAGCGAGTTGCAGTAGTCCAGACGGGAGATGACAAGTGCCTGGATTAGGACCTGCGCCGCTTCCTGTGTGAGGCAGGGGCGTACTCTGCGGATGTTGTAGAGCATGAACCTACAGGAACGGGCCACCGCCTTGATGTTAGTTGAGAACGACAGGGTGTTGTCCAGGATCACGCCAAGGTTCTTAGCGCTCTGGGAGGAGGAAACAATGGAGTTGTCAACCGTGATGGCGAGATCATGGAACGGGCAGTCCTTCCCCGGGAGGAAGAGCAGCTCCGTCTTGCCGAGGTTCAGCTTGAGGTGGTGATCCGTCATCCACACTGATATGTCTGCCAGACATGCAGAGATGCGATTCGCCACCTGGTCATCAGAAGGGGGAAAGGAGAAGATTAATTGTGTGTCGTCTGCATAGCAATGATAGGAGAGACCATGTGAGGTTATGACAGAGCCAAGTGACTTGGTGTATAGCGAGAATAGGAGAGGGCCTAGAACAGAGCCCTGGGGGACACCAGTGGTGAGAGCGCGTGGCGAGGAGACAGTTTCTCGCCACGCCACCTGGTAGGAGCGACCTGTCAGGTAGGACGCAATCCAAGCGTGGGCCGCACCGGAGATGCCCAACTCGGAGAGGGTGGAGAGGAGGATCTGATGGTTCACAGTGTCGAAGGCAGCCGATAGGTCTAGGAGGATGAGAGCAGAGGAGAGAGAGTTAGCTTTAGCAGTGCGGAGCGCCTCCGTGATACAGAGAAGAGCAGTCTCAGTTGAATGACTAGTCTTGAAACCTGACTGATTTGGATCACGAAGGTCATTCTGAGAGAGATAGCGGGAGAGCTGGCCAAGGACGGCACGTTCAAGAGTTTTGGAGAGAAAAGAAAGAAGGGATACTGGTCTGTAGTTGTTGACATCGGAAGGATCGAGTGTAGGTTTTTTCAGAAGGGGTGCAACTCTGTCATTTGATTTTGGGTGACAGCGGCGGAACCGTTAGGTTTAGAAGGACAATTCAAACACAGGACTGTTCCTAAGGTCCTCCCAATCTGTGCAAGCCTAACCTTGACCGTGTGACATTAACCCTTCACAGTTAAAAGAAGGTGTTTACATAAAAACAGTGTGCATTGACTTCTCTCCCCATAGGAATACATTGCCTGCTCCCCTAAATACAACCTGGAGTCTATATGGGTTATGAATGCTGTATGAACCTGTCTTCTATGACATTCCATCAGACCACTATGAGGTCTACCTGTGTCGATTCTAAGCTTCCTGGAGCAACCGGAAGTGGTTAAAATGACCCAAAAGGTATTTGGATGTACATCACCTTCAAAGGTGAAAATGACTCTGCATTATTCAACCCTGTGTAGATCAGTCAATTCTCAACTTAAAGACTTAAAACTCAGGATTCTGTAGGTTTCTATGTCAATCAAGACATGTGTGTATTTATAGCTTCCTGTGCCAACCGGAAGTGCCATAATTGGTGTCTCAGGGGCTGTTTGGAAGGGTTAAAAAAATCAGATCTGTCCAAAACTTCATATGTATGATTAGGCAACCCCCATGAACTGTAAATCAGTCATTTCTCCCAACAGATGTCAAAGAAAAGCTCTCACACACACACACAGCAAGGATGGAGTGACAAATCGTGGTGTTTAAAGACACAGAGAGCAGGCAATGGCATAAACATAATCCCAAGGCCGTGCCGAGTTCAACGAGATATCCCGCTTGACCGTAGCTCGCTCGGTCTAAGCGCAGCGACCATGAGAAAAATAGGCCCACAATGAAGCCTGCACCACAATGTCATTTGATTTTGGGTTACAGCGGCGGAACCGTTAGGTTTAGAAAGACAATTCAACCACAGGACTGTTCCTAAGGTCCTCCCGATCTGTGCAAGCCTAACCTTGACTGTGTGGCATTAACCTTTCACAGTTAAAAGAAGGTGTTTACATAAAAACAGTGTGCATTGACTTCTCTCCCCATAGGAATACATTGCCTGCTCCCCTAAATACAACCTGGGGTCTATATGGGTTATGAATGCTGTATGAACCTGTCTTCTATGACATTCCATCAGACCACTATGAGGTCTACCTGTGTCGATTCTAAGCTTCCTGGAGCAACCGGAAGTGGTTAAAATGACCCAAAAGGTATTTGGATGTACATCACCTCCAAAGGTGAAAATGACTCTGCATTATTCAACCCTGTGTAGATCAGTCAATTCTCAACTTAAAGACTTAAAACTCAGGATTCTGTAGGTTTCTATGTCAATCAAGACATGTGTCTATTTATAGCTTCCTGTGCCAACCGGAAGTGCCATAATTGGTGTCTCAGGGGCTGTTTGGAAGGGTTAAAAAAATCAGATCTGTCCAAAACTTCATATGTATGATTAGGCAACCCCCATGAACTGTAAATCAGTCATTTCTCCCAACAGATGTCAAAGAAAAGCTCTCACACACACACACACAGCAAGGATGGAGTGACAAATCGTGGTGTTTAAAGACACAGAGAGCAGGCAATGGCATAAACATAATCCCAAGGCCGTGCCGAGTTCAACGAGATATCCCGCTTGACCGTAGCTCGCTCGGTCTAAGCGCAGCGACCATGAGAAAAATAGGCCCACAATGAAGCCTGCACCACAATGTCATTTGATTTTGGGTTACAGCGGCGGAACCGTTAGGTTTAGAAAGACAATTCAACCACAGGACTGTTCCTAAGGTCCTCCCGATCTGTGCAAGCCTAACCTTGACTGTGTGGCATTAACCTTTCACAGTTAAAAGAAGGTGTTTACATAAAAACAGTGTGCATTGACTTCTCTCCCCATAGGAATACATTGCCTGCTCCCCTAAATACAACCTGGGGTCTATATGGGTTATGAATGCTGTATGAACCTGTCTTCTATGACATTCCATCAGACCACTATGAGGTCTACCTGTGTCGATTCTAAGCTTCCTGGAGCAACCGGAAGTGGTTAAATTGACCCAAAAGGTATTTGGATGTACATCACCTCCAAAGGTGAAAATGACTCTGCATTATTCAACCCTGTGTAGATCAGTCAATTCTCAACTTAAAGACTTAAAACTCAGGATTCCGTAGGTTTCTATGTCAATCAAGACATTTGTGTATTTATAGCTTCCTGTGCCAACCGGAAGTGCCATAATTGGTGTCTCAGGGGTTGTTTGGAAGGGTTAAAAAAATCAGATCTTTCCAAAACTTCATATATATGATTAGGCAACCCCCATGAACTGTAAATCAGTCATTTTTCCCATAAAAATTCAAAGGAAAACTAAATCACACAGATACACAACTTGGATGGAGGGACGTATTGGGGTGTGTAGAAACTGACAGTGCCTCCAATAGTTAGCTTTGTTCGAGCTAAAAAAGAACCGTCAGACCTAGAGTTCCGAAACTTTAGAATCCTGTTCTAGACCTCAGGTCGATAGTGCGTGGTGAGTTACGGCGCTCTAGAAGGTTCTCGGACCGAGAAACAGCGTCGAACATTTGCAATGACTTCAATTTATTTTGACCATTACGAAAATGGCGACATTTAGAAAAGTCTCAGAGACACAAGACTAGGTGCATTGAAACCGGCTCGGCCCATAGACACGGACCCCAACGTTTCTGTCCAATAGCTCATTCAAGGACCCCGTAGCAAGGCATGGAAAAAAGTGGATTTTCAGCACCAATTAGGCTTTTACTCGGACACCAAATGACCTATCGAGCCAAAACTCGGGATTCGGGGTCGCCTCACATAGGACTACACATAATGTCCGAACTGGCCCCGCAGCTAGAAAGTAACTATGTGTTTTATGTTTTTTAATGGTTTGTACCGAAGGCGTTGTGAATTTTGGGCCAGCTCTGAAGTATGTTATACTTCGCTCCTAAACGAGTTGGGAAAAGTGGGTTTGGTGTCAGTTTGTATCAGTTTGGTGTCAGAATGATATCAAATTGACTGATGGACGGTGACTTGCAGGTGACTCTTGTCCATTTGCAATATGCTTAAGCGGTGAGGTACCATCACCAAAAGCGACATTCTGAAATCAACCCTAACGAGCAATGGAGAGGTACCAGTATCACTGCCCAGCCATCCTGAGTTCATCGGGCCAGTCAATTTGGCATCCCTTCACGATTTTTATAGCATGACAAATTGGTGATGGTGACTGCCCAGTTAACCATATGGCAAATGCACAGTGACTTTGAAAGAGTGAGAAAACATTACCAAATGGACATTCTGAAATCAACACAAACAATGGCATCACCATAGTGTCCAGACTGTGCCGAGTCCAACGAGGCGCCCCGCTTGACCGTAGCTCGCTCGGTCTGAGCGCAGCGACCATGAGAAAAATAGGCCCAATATGAAGCCTGCACCAGTACGTCATTTGATTTTGGGTGATAGCGGCGGAACCGTTAGGTTTAGAAAGACAATTCAACCACAGGACTGTTCCTAAGGTCCTCCCGATCTGTGCAAGCCTAACCTTGACTGTGTGGCATTAACCTTTCACAGTTAAAAGAAGGTGTTTACATAAAAACAGTGTGCATTGACTTCTCTCCCCATAGGAATACATTGCCTGCTCCCCTAAATACAACCTGGGGTCTATATGGGTTATGAATGCTGTATGAACCTGTCTTCTATGACATTCCATCAGACCACTATGAGGTCTACCTGTGTCGATTCTAAGCTTCCTGGAGCAACCGGAAGTGGTTAAAATGACCCAAAAGGTATTTGGATGTACATCATCTCCAAAGGTGAAAATGACTATGCATTATTCAACCCTGTGTAGATCAGTCAATTCTCAACTTAAAGACTTAAAACTCAGGATTCTGTAGGTTTCTATGTCAATCAAGACATGTGTCT
>NW_027016783.1:0-19655 GCF_036934945.1 Oncorhynchus masou masou
CACACACACACACACACACACACACACACACACACACACACACACACACACACACACACACACACACACACACACACACACACACACACACCGTCCTCAGTCGCCCGCAAAAAGGCCCGTCACACACAAAACACGATGAGGTAGGCTGAGGAGATAACATCTGAGGAACCAGTCAGGCGGAGGGGAAGAAACAAAACACGATGAGGTAGGCAGAGGAGATAACATCTGAGGAACCAGTCAGGCGGAGGGGAAGAAACAAAACACAATGAGGTAGGCAGAGGAGATAACATCTGAGGAACCAGTCAGGCGGAGGGGAAGAAACAAAACACGATGAGGTAGGCAGAGGAGATAACATCTGAGGAACCAGTCAGGCGGAGGGGAAGAAACAAAACACGATGAGGTAGGCAGAGGAGATAACATCTGAGGAACCAGTCAGGCGGAGGGGAAGAAACAAAACACGATGAGGTAGGCTGAGGAGATAACATCTGAGGAACCAGTCAGGCGGAGGGGAAGAAACAAAACACGATGAGGTAGGCTGAGGAGATAACATCTGAGGAACCAGTCAGGCGGAGGGGAAGAAACAAAACACGATGAGGTAGGCTGAGGAGATAACATCTGAGGAACCAGTCAGGCGGAGGGGAAGAAACAAACACGATGAGGTAGGCTGAGGAGATAACATCTGAGGAACCAGTCAGGCGGAGGGGAAGAAACAAAACACGATGAGGTAGGCTGAGGAGATAACATCTGAGGAACCAGTCAGGCGGAGGGGAAGAAACAAAACACGATGAGGTAGGCTGAGGAGATAACATCTGAGGAACCAGTCAGGCGGAGGGGAAGAAACAAAACACGATGAGGTAGGCTGAGGAGATAACATCTGAGGAACCAGTCAGGCGGAGGGGAAGAAACAAAACACGATGAGGTAGGCTGAGGAGATAACATCTGAGGAACCAGTCAGGCGGAGGAGAAGAAACAAAACACGATGAGGTAGGCTGAGGAGATAACATCTGAGGAACCAGTCAGGCGGAGGGGAAGAAACAAAACACGATGAGGTAGGCTGAGGAGATAACATCTGAGGAACCAGTCAGGCGGAGGGGAAGAAACAAAACACGATGAGGTAGGCTGAGGAGATAACATCTGAGGAACCAGTCAGGCGGAGGGGAAGAAACAAAACACGATGAGGTAGGCTGAGGAGATAACATCTGAGGAACCAGTCAGGCGGAGGGGAAGAAACAAAACACGATGAGGTAGGCTGAGGAGATAACATCTGAGGAACCAGTCAGGCGGAGGGGAAGAAACAAAACACGATGAGGTAGGCTGAGGAGATAACATCTGAGGAACCAGTCAGGCGGAGGGGAAGAAACAAAACACGATGAGGTAGGCTGAGGAGATAACATCTGAGGAACCAGTCAGGCGGAGGGGAAGAAACAAAACACGATGAGGTAGGCTGAGGAGATAACATCTGAGGAACCAGTCAGGCGGAGGGGAAGAAACAAAACACGATGAGGTAGGCTGAGGAGATAACATCTGAGGAACCAGTCAGGCGGAGGGGAAGAAACAAAACACGATGAGGTAGGCTGAGGAGATAACATCTGAGGAACCAGTCAGGCGGAGGGGAAGAAACAAAACACGATGAGGTAGGCTGAGGAGATAACATCTGAGGAACCAGTCAGGCGGAGGGGAAGAAACAAAACACGATGAGGTAGGCTGAGGAGATAACATCTGAGGAACCAGTCAGGCGGAGGGGAAGAAACAAAACACGATGAGGTAGGCTGAGGAGATAACATCTGAGGAACCAGTCAGGCGGAGGGGAAGAAACAAAACACGATGAGGTAGGCTGAGGAGATAACATCTGAGGAACCAGTCAGGCGGAGGGGAAGAAACAAAACACGATGAGGTAGGCTGAGGAGATAACATCTGAGGAACCAGTCAGGCGGAGGGGAAGAAACAAAACACGATGAGGTAGGCTGAGGAGATAACATCTGAGGAACCAGTCAGGCGGAGGGGAAGAAACAAAACACGATGAGGTAGGCTGAGGAGATAACATCTGAGGAACCAGTCAGGCGGAGGGGAAGAAACAAAACACGATGAGGTAGGCTGAGGAGATAACATCTGAGGAACCAGTCAGGCGGAGGGAAGAAACAAAACACGATGAGGTAGGCTGAGGAGATAACATCTGAGGAACCAGTCAGGCGGAGGGGAAGAAACAAAACACGATGAGGTAGGCTGAGGAGATAACATCTGAGGAACCAGTCAGGCGGAGGGGAAGAAACAAAACACGATGAGGTAGGCTGAGGAGATAACATCTGAGGAACCAGTCAGGCGGAGGGGAAGAAACAAAACACGATGAGGTAGGCTGAGGAGATAACATCTGAGGAACCAGTCAGGCGGAGGGGAAGAAACAAAACACGATGAGGTAGGCTGAGGAGATAACATCTGAGGAACCAGTCAGGCGGAGGGGAAGAAACAAAACACGATGAGGTAGGCTGAGGAGATAACATCTGAGGAACCAGTCAGGCGGAGGGGAAGAAACAAAACACGATGAGGTAGGCTGAGGAGATAACATCTGAGGAACCAGTCAGGCGGAGGGGAAGAAACAAAACACGATGAGGTAGGCTGAGGAGATAACATCTGAGGAACCAGTCAGGCGGAGGGGAAGAAACAAAACACGATGAGGTAGGCTGAGGAGATAACATCTGAGGAACCAGTCAGGCGGAGGGGAAGAAACAAAACACGATGAGGTAGGCTGAGGAGATAACATCTGAGGAACCAGTCAGGCGGAGGGGAAGAAACAAAACACGATGAGGTAGGCTGAGGAGATAACATCTGAGGAACCAGTCAGGCGGAGGGGAAGAAACAAAACACGATGAGGTAGGCTGAGGAGATAACATCTGAGGAACCAGTCAGGCGGAGGGAAGAAACAAAACACGATGAGGTAGGCTGAGGAGATAACATCTGAGGAACCAGTCAGGCGGAGGGAAGAAACAAAACACGATGAGGTAGGCTGAGGAGATAACATCTGAGGAACCAGTCAGGCGGAGGGGAAGAAACAAAACACGATGAGGTAGGCTGAGGAGATAACATCTGAGGAACCAGTCAGGCGGAGGGGAAGAAACAAAACACGATGAGGTAGGCTGAGGAGATAACATCTGAGGAACCAGTCAGGCGGAGGGGAAGAAACAAAACACGATGAGGTAGGCTGAGGAGATAACATCTGAGGAACCAGTCAGGCGGAGGGGAAGAAACAAAACACGATGAGGTAGGCTGAGGAGATAACATCTGAGGAACCAGTCAGGCGGAGGGGAAGAAACAAAACACGATGAGGTAGGCTGAGGAGATAACATCTGAGGAACCAGTCAGGCGGAGGGGAAGAAACAAAACACGATGAGGTAGGCTGAGGAGATAACATCTGAGGAACCAGTCAGGCGGAGGGGAAGAAACAAAACACGATGAGGTAGGCTGAGGAGATAACATCTGAGGAACCAGTCAGGCGGAGGGGAAGAAACAAAACACGATGAGGTAGGCTGAGGAGATAACATCTGAGGAACCAGTCAGGCGGAGGGGAAGAAACAAAACACGATGAGGTAGGCTGAGGAGATAACATCTGAGGAACCAGTCAGGCGGAGGGGAAGAAACAAAACACGATGAGGTAGGCTGAGGAGATAACATCTGAGGAACCAGTCAGGCGGAGGGGAAGAAACAAAACACGATGAGGTAGGCTGAGGAGATAACATCTGAGGAACCAGTCAGGCGGAGGGGAAGAAACAAAACACGATGAGGTAGGCTGAGGAGATAACATCTGAGGAACCAGTCAGGCGGAGGGAAGAAACAAAACACGATGAGGTAGGCTGAGGAGATAACATCTGAGGAACCAGTCAGGCGGAGGGGAAGAAACAAAACACGATGAGGTAGGCTGAGGAGATAACATCTGAGGAACCAGTCAGGCGGAGGGGAAGAAACAAAACACGATGAGGTAGGCTGAGGAGATAACATCTGAGGAACCAAATGCATGAGGGGAAGAAACAAAACACTGCTGAGGTAGGTTGAGGAGATAACATCTGAGGAACCAGTCAGAAGTGAGGGAAGAACAAAACATGCAGGACAGGTAGAAGCTGAGGAGAGCACATCTGAGTGTTCAGTCAGGCTGAGTGGGAAGAAACAAAACACGGCGAGGTAGTGGGCTGAGGAGATAACATCTGAGAACCAGTCAGTGAGTGGGAAGAAACAAAACACTATGAGGTAAGTGAGAGATAACATCTATAACCAGTCAGGCGTTGAGGGAAAGAAACAAAATACTATGTATAGGCTGGAGGAGATAACATCTGAGAAACCATTGAAATGGGAGGGGAAGAAAACAAATACTAAGGAGGTAGGCTATTGAGGAGAGCAGAAGACTGGAGGAACCAGTCAGGTTGAGGGGAAGAAACAAAACACAAGAGAGTAGGCTGAGGAGATAACATCTGAGGAACCAGTCAGGCGGAGGGGAAGAAACAAAACACGATGAGGTAGGCTGAGGAGATAACATCTGAGGAAACCAGTCAGGCGGGGAAGAAACAAAACATGATGACAGGGTTGAGGAGATAACATCTGAGGAACCAGTCAGGCGGAGGGGAAGAAACAAAACACGATGAGGTAGGCTGAGGAGATAACATCTGAGGAACCAGTCAGGCGGAGGGAAGAAACAAAACACGATGAGGTAGGCTGAGGAGATAACATCTGAGGAACCAGTCAGGCGGAGGGGAAGAAACAAAACACGATGAGGTAGGCTGAGGAGATAACATCTGAGGAACCAGTCAGGCGGAGGGGAAGAAACAAAACACGATGAGGTAGGCTGAGGAGATAACATCTGAGGAACCAGTCAGGCGGAGGGGAAGAAACAAAACACGATGAGGTAGGCTGAGGAGATAACATCTGAGGAACCAGTCAGGCGGAGGGGAAGAAACAAAACACGATGAGGTAGGCTGAGGAGATAACATCTGAGGAACCAGTCAGGGGAAGAAACAAAACACGATGAGGTAGGCTGAAGATAACATCTGAGGAACCAGTCAGGCGGAGGGAAGAAACAAAACACGATGAGGTAGGCTGAGGAGATAACATCTGAGGAACCAGTCAGGCGGAGGGGAAGAAACAAAACACGATGAGGTAGGCTGAGGAGATAACATCTGAGGAACCAGTCAGGCGGAGGGAAGAAACAAAACACGATGAGGTAGGCTGAGGAGATAACATCTGAGGAACCAGTCAGGCGGAGGGAAGAAACAAAACACGATGAGGTAGGCTGAGGAGATAACATCTGAGGAACCAGTCAGGCGGAGGGGAAGAAACAAAACACGATGAGGTAGGCTGAGGAGATAACATCTGAGGAACCAGTCAGGCGGAGGGGAAGAAACAAAACACGATGAGGTAGGCTGAGGAGATAACATCTGAGGAACCAGTCAGGCGGAGGGGAAGAAACAAAACACGATGAGGTAGGCTGAGGAGATAACATCTGGAGGAACCAGTCAGGCGGAGGGGAGGGCGGAGAAACAAAACACGATGAGGTAGGCTGAGGAGATAACATCTGAGGAACCAGTCAGGCGGAGGGGAAGAAACAAAACACGATGAGGTAGGCTGAGGAGATAACATCTGAGGAACCAGTCAGGCGGAGGGAAAAAACAAAACAGTCCTCCGTTACATGTTCTGTTATCACAGCACTGTGGAGCGTTGATATAACTGTGAAGGACATTCAGGAAGAACCCCCAGCTCGCCACAAGTCGGTTCAATTATTTGTATTCCATTTAATTCGGTTTTTCTTCTAAGCTCAATGCGCACATTGCAGTTTCCTTAGATATAAATCAGATCCAGCCTGAACTGTGCAATGTAGTAAGTAGGGAGTTGTAGTTTCCAACAGGATAATATTTGACATAATTACAACATTTTATGTGCTAAACTAACTACAATGACCACAATCCACTGCGCATCTACTTGTCCGGGCTTTGTTTCTTTTAGGTCTGCTACTCAAGAAACAGAAGAACATGCGATCGTGAGGGGATATAGAGACCAGCTGTTGCTTCGGGAGGTATCTCTACCTGAAAATACATGATCTTAGTGATTGATAGTTGGTATTCAAGCAGTCATAAAAGTATGCCTTATTTACTCTGAAGAACTACTAAAATAGTGTTTTTTTCCCAGGCAGCAGCTCTGTAGAGATGAGATCAAATGACTTAGAATTAAATAATAAAGCCACCAAAAAATAAAGATGTATACATAAATTAAATATTTGATGAAGTCATAAAAAAAAATATATATATATTCATAACAAATTAAATATTTGATGAAATAAAGGCATGTGTATAAATGATGGTTAATAAGTGATAAGCAGTAATGGGCATCACTAACATCATGGGACTTTTATTACGAGTTTTATTCTGTGTTACAGCATTCAACCAAAATAATCGAAACCGAAAAACGCGATATTTTTTTATTATAAATCACACCGAAACAACCTCAAAATGTACTAATCGCTCAGCACCGACACATTCTCCAGAGATGGTATCCACAGAGGAGACCTAGGCTGCATCCGGAGTCACCACACTTCGCCCAAAGTGTGCACTTGCACACTCCCTGTAATTGATTTGAATGCTTTGGATTGGTGCAGGCATTGGCTCTCCAACACTTGTTAAATCCATGACAGGGAGTGTGTGCAAGTGCACACCTCAGAAGAAGGGTGTAGAATCAGCACCCAGATCTAGATGGTGCGAGCCTGGACAAGTCGGGGGAGGTGTGATAGCAACTCAGGGGGGAGTGGGTGTCATACACGTCACCACCTCGACTGGAAACTCGCAGCGCATACACAAGCCTCTGTGGTGCGTCAGACCTACCTAGCTGTTTGAGGAGGGAGCCGTTGTCCGACTTCCACCTCTCTTTCTTCTTCTCCGGACTGCTATTCCGCCGCTCCTTCCCCTTCTCCTTCACCCCGTTCTGTCTTCCCTTATGGCCCTTCATGGTTTTCTCTGCAGAGGAAATAGAGCAACATTGCAGTGGAGCCAGCCAAGCATGAAGTCAGGGAGAGGCAGGTCAAGACCAGGATATTTTTTCTCATGTGCTAGATCAACTACCGGTGTTTTTAAACGGATTGGCTGTGCCCTTGGGGACATACCGTGTGCGCCCTTGGGGACATACCGTGTGTGCGCCCTTGGGGACATACCGTGTGTGACCCAAATGGCAGCCTATTCCCTATATTCTGCAGGGCTGCAGTCAAAGGTAGTGCACTATATAGGGAATAGGGTGCCATTTGGAACACATGCTATGAAGCAGTTAAATACAGCTGCATAATGTAAACACAGTCAACTACTGAGGAGGCTATGTAGCAGTCAATGTTTGATTTCATTATCCTAAACTAAATTGGGGGTCAGTACTAAGCAGTGAACAGTACCCTGAGGCTCATTGTCTCCCTCCTGGTTAAGTTTCCCCTCTCCTCCAGTCAGAGTGAACCTTACACTGAGAAACTGAGCAATCTGACCCCAGAATGGCACCTTTTACCCCACCAGCTGGACTAATCGTTGTGATGAGAGAAATGAACCATGACCAAACTGAGAAACTGTCCCACTTCTCAGAAAAGCTCAGACCAAAGAACTCCCTCACAGTCAAAACCTTCACCATCCTCTATTCACAGCTCTTGAAAATAGTCATTGGGGACTATGAGGCACAGGAAACCCACCCACCCACACTCACAACTACAAATACGCTTAGAAACAAGCACACTTACAGTAAATACACAGTACCAGTTAAAAAAATTGGACAGCTACTCATTCAATAATTTCTTTATTTTGACTATTTTCTACATTGTAGAATAATAGTGAAGACATCAAAACTATGAAATAACACATATGGAATCATGTAGTAACCAAAGAAAGTGTTCAACAAATGTTATACTGTATTCTTCAAAGTAGCCACTGTGTCTCACAAAGACATGGCGGTTGGAACCAAAAATCTCAAATTTGGACTCATCAGACAAAAGGACAGATCTCCACTGGACTACTGCTCGTGTTTCTTGGCCCAAGCAAGTCGTCTTCTTATTGGTGTCTTTTAGTAGTGGTTTCTTTGCTGCAATTTGACCATGAAGGCCTGATTAACACATTCTCCTCTGAACAGTTGAAGTTGAGATGCCTGTTACATGAACTCTGTGAAGCATGTATTTGGGCTGCGATTTCTGAGGCTGGTAACTCTAATGAACTGATCCTCTGCAGCAGAACTCTAATGAACTGATCCTCTGCAGCAGAGGGAACTCTAATGACTAACTCTAATGAACTGATCCTCTGCAGCAGAGGTAACTCTAATGAACTGATCCTCTGCAGCAGAGGTAACTCTAATGAACTGATCCTCTGCAGCAGAGGTAACTCTAATGAACTGATCCTCTGCAGCAGAGGTAACTCTAATGAACTGATCCTCTGCAGCAGAGGTAACTCTAATGAACTGATCCTCTGCAGCAGAGGTAACTCTAATAGTAACTGATCCTCTGCAGCAGAGGTAACTCTAATGAACTGATCCTCTGCAGCAGAGGGAACTCTAATGAACTGATCCTCTGCAGCAGAGGTAACTCTAATGAACTGATCCTCTGCAGCAGAGGGAACTCTAATGAACTGATCCTCTGCAGCAGAGGTAACTCTAATGAACTGATCCTCTGCAGCAGAGGTAACTCTAATGAACTGATCCTCTGCAGCAGAGGTAACTCTAATGAACTGATCCTCTGCAGCAGAGGTAACTCTAATGAACTGATCCTCTGCAGCAGAGGTAACTCTAATGAACTGATCCTCTGATCCTCTGCAGCAGAGGTAACTCTAATGAACTGATCCTCTGCAGCAGAGGTAACTCTAATGAACTGATCCTCTGCAGCAGAGGTAACTCTAATGAACTGATCCTCTGCAGCAGGTAACTCTAATGAACTGATCCTCTGCAGCAGAGGTAACTCTAATGAACTGATCCTCTGCAGCAGAGGTAACTCTACTGAACTGATCCTCTGCAGCAGAGGTAACTCTAATGAACTGATCCTCTGCAGCAGAGGTAACTCTAATGAACTGATCCTCTGCAGCAGAGGTAACTCTAATGAACTGATCCTCTGCAGCAGAGGAACTCTAATGAACTGATCCTCTGCAGCAGAGAGGGCAACTGATCCTCTGCAGCAGAGGTAACTCTAATGAACTGATCCTCTGCAGCAGAGGTAACTCTAATGAACTGATCCTCTGCAGCAGAGTAACTCTAATGAACTGATCCTCTGCAGCAGAGGTAACTCTAATGAACTGATCCTCTGCAGCAGAGGGAACTCTAATGAACTGATCCTCTGCAGCAGGGTAACTCTAATGAACTGATCCTCTGCAGCAGAGGCAACTCTAATGAACTGATCCTCTGCAGCAGAGGTAACTCTAATGAACTGATCCTCTGCAGCAGAGGTAACTCTAATGAACTGATCCTCTGCAGCAGAGGTAACTCTAATGAACTGATCCTCTGCAGCAGGTAACTCTAATGAACTGATCCTCTGCAGCAGAGGTAACTCTAATGAACTGATCCTCTGCAGCAGAGGTAACTCTAATGAACTGATCCTCTGCAGCAGAGGTAACTCTAATGAACTGATCCTCTGCAGCAGAGGTAACTCTGAATGAACTGATCCTCTGCAGCAGAGGTAACTCTAATGAACTGATCCTCTGCAGCAGAGGTAACTCTAATGAACTGATCCTCTGCAGCAGAGGTAACTCTAATGAACTGATCCTCTGCAGCAGAGGTAACTCTAATGAACTGATCCTCTGCAGCAGAGGTAACTCTAATGAACTGATCTCTCTGCAGCAGAGGTAACTCTAATGAACTGATCCTCTGCAGCAGAGGTAACTCTAATGAACTGATCCTCTGCAGCAGAGGTAACTCTAATGAACTGATCCTCTACAGCAGAGAGTAACTCTAATGAACTGATCACTGCAGCAGAGGTAACTCTAATGAACTGATCCTCTGCAGCAGAGGGAACTCTACTGAACTGATCCTCTGCAGCAGGGAACTCTAATGAACTGATCCTCTGCAGCAGAGGTAACTCTAATGAACTGATCCTCTGCAGCAGAGGTAACTCCTAATGAACTGATCCTCTGCAGCAGATCCTCTGTAGCAGACTCCTAATGGGCTCTAATGAACTGATCCTCTGCAGCAGAGGGAACTCTAATGAACTGATCCTCTGACTCTAATGAACTGATCCTCTGCTAGACAGACGAGGAACTCTCTAATGAACTGATCCTCCTGCAGCAGGGAGACTCTACTGAACTGATCCTCTGCAGCAGAGGGAACTCTAATGAACTGATCCTCTGCAGAGGTAACTCTAAGACTGATCCTCTGCAGCAGAGGGAACTCTAATGAACTGATCCTCTGCAGCAGAGGTAACTCTGATCCTCTGCAGCAGAGGTAACTCTAATGAACTGATCCTCTGCAGCAGAGGTAACTCTAATGAACTGATCCTCTGCAGCAGAGGTAACTCCCAGAACTGATCCTCTGCAGCAGAGGTAACTCTAATGAACTGATCCTCTGCAGCTAACTCTAATGAACTGATCCTCTGCAGCAGAGGGACTCTACTGAACTGATCCTCTAATGAACTGATCCTCTGCAGCAGAGGTAACTCTTAATGAACTGATCCTCTGCAGCAGAGGTAACTCTAATGAACTGATCCTCTGCAGCAGAGGTAACTCTAATGAACTGATCCTCTCTGCAGCAGAGGTAGCCCAACTCTAATGAACTGATCCTCTGCAGCCAGAGGTAACTCTAATGAACTGATCCTCTGCAGCAGAGGTAGCTCTGGGTCTTCCTTTCCTGTGGCGGTCTCATGTGAGCCAGTTTCAACATAGCGCTTGATGGTTTTTTGCGACTGCACTTGAAGAAACTTTCAAGTTCTTGAAATTTTCCACATTGACTGGCCTTCATGTCTTAAAGTAATGTTGGACTGTTGTTTCTCTTTGCTGATTTGAGTTGTTCTTGCCATAATGTGGATTTGGTATTTTACCAAATATGTCTATCTTGTATAACACCCCTACCTTGTTACAACACAACTAATTGGCTCAAGGGAGTCATACAATGATGTAGAGAAATTAAATACACAAAACAAATTACATTTAGTAAGAAGGAAGGAAACTCCACTATTTAACAATGCACACCTGTTAATTGAAATGCATTCAGGCGACTACCTCATGAAGCTGGTTGAAGAATGCCAAGAGTGTGCAAATCTGTCATCGAGGCAAAATTGGCGACTTTGAAGAATCTCAAATATAACATATTTTGATTTGTTTCACGTTTGTTGGTTACTACATGGTTCCATATGTCACTATTATTCCACAACGTAGAAAACAAAAGACAAGCCTTGAACAAGTAGATGTGTCAAAACTGTTGACTGGTACTGTACATCTGCCAGCATCTCTTTGGACATACACAGAGACACACATAACACAGAGGGAGAGCACACCGCTAGAACCGTCCCACTAGCTGTGCGGTTGGGTTGAGTCGTCCCCCTTTCACACTTCTTGTTGGGGGACATGTTTAAATACGCTCCCGCTGCTTAGACCAACAGTGGAGCGGATGGTGTGCACGCCCGACTTCCTCTCATGCTGGTTATAATAGAGGCCGAGTTGTGGGGGCACTGAGGGTCTCCCTCCATCACGCTTCCTCTTGATGGAGGAGCAGGACATGCACGGGGGGGCTGAGAGGTACCTCACTGTGTCTTCCCGGAGGGTTGTGTTTCACACTGAGGCTACCCTGGGTGTGTGTGTGTGTATACATGTGTCCATATTGTTTTCAACAAACCTGTTGTGTGGGTGTGTGCGTGCCTGAACACAGCTGGTAAGTGTGTGTAGGATAGAAGGTCATATGTATGAGTGATGTGTGCTGTCGGAAAGAAGAAGAAAAAACTCATTTTCTGCAACGGACCAAACTTGAAGAGACATTTGGAAACGTTGTAGTCAGATAGGTTGTTTTTTCTCTTTCCCCCCCTCTCTCACTTCTACTTTTCCCTCCCCCCATCACACTTCTCCCTCCTTCTCACTTCTCCCTCTCCCCCCCTCTCACTACTCCCTCTTTCACCCCTCTCGCACTTTTCCCTCTTTCCCCCCTCTCGCACTTTTCCCTCCTTCCCCCCTCTCACTACTCCCTCTTTCCCCCTCTCACTTCTCCCTCTTTCCCCCTCTCACTACTCCCTCTTTCTCCCCCTCTCACTTCTCCCTCTTTCCTCCCTCTCACTACTCCCTCTCACTACTCCCTCTTTCCCCCTCTCACTTCTCCCTCTTTCCCCCTCTCACTTCTCCCTCTTTCCCCCTCTCACTTCTCCCTCTTTCCTCCCTCTCACTTCTCCCTCTTTCCTCCCTCTCACTTCTCCCTCTTTCCTCCCTCTCACTTCTCCCTCTTTCCTCCCTCTCACTTCTCCCTCTTTCCTCCCTCTCACTTTTCCCTATTTCCCCCCTCTCACTTCTCCCTCTTTTCCCCCTCTCACTACTCCCTCTTTCCCCCCTCTCACTTCTCCCTCTTTCCTCCCTCTCCCTCCCTCTCCCTCTCCCTCTTTCCCCCCCCCTCTCCTTCTTCTCCCTCTTTCCCCCCTCACTTTCCCTATTTCCCCCTCTCCCCCTCCCTCCCTATCCCACACTTCTCCCCCTCCCCCCTATCACACTTCTCCCTCTCCCCCCTCTCACTACTCCCTCTCACTTCTCCCTCTTCCCCCCTCTCCACTTCTCCCCTTCCCCCTCACTTCTCCCCCCTCCCCCTATCACACTTCTCCCCCCCTCCCCCTATCACACTTCTCCCTCTCCCCCCTATCACTTCTCCCTCTCCCCCCCCCACTCCCCCTCTTCCCCCTCTCCTCCCCTCTCTCCCCCATATCACACTACTCCCTTCTCCCCCTCTCACTACTCCCCTTTCCCCCCACACTTCTCCCTCTCTCCCCCTATCACACTTCTCCCTCTCCCCCCTCACACTTCTCCCTCTCCCCCCTCCACACTTCTCCCTCTTCCCCCTCTCACTACTCCCTCTCCCCCCCCTCTCCCCTACTTTCCCCCCTCCACTACTCCCTCCCCCCTCTCACTACTCCCTCTTTCCCCCTATCGCACTTCTCCCTCTCTCCCCCTATCGCACTTCTCCTCTTCCCCCCTCACACTTCTCCCTCTCCCCCCTCTCCATCTCCCTCTTTCCCCCCTCTACCACTCCTCTTTCCCCCTCTCACCCTCACCTCTTTTCCCCCTCTCACTACTCCCTCTTTCCCCCTCTCACTACTCCCTCTTTCCCCTCCCTCTCTCATTCCCCCTCTTCTCCCTCTTTCCCCCTCTCTCCTGCTCCCTCTTCCCCCCTCTCACTACTCCCTCTTTCCCCCTCTCACTACTCCCTCTTTCCCCCCCCCTCTCTCACTTCTCCCTCTCCCCCTCTCGTCTCCCTCTTTTCCCCCTCTCACTACTCCCTCTTTCCCCCTCTCTCACTACTCCCTCTTTCCCCCTCTCACTACTCCCTCTTTCCCCTCTCCCTACTCCCTCTTTCCCCCTCTCACTACTCCCTCTTTCCCCCTCACACTTCTCCCTCTCCCCCCCTCTCCCACTACTCCCTCTTTCCCCCTCTCCTCTCCCTCTTTCCCCCTCTCACTACTCCCTCTTTCCCCCTCTCACTACTCCCTCTTCCCCCCCTCTCACTACTCCTCTTTCCCCCCTCTCACTACTCCCTCTTTCCCCCTCTCACTACTCCCTCTTTCCTCCCCTTTCCCCCTTCTCTCACTACTCCCTCTTTCCCCCCTCTCTCACTACTCCCTCTTTTCCCTCACTACTCCCTCTTTTCCCCTCTCACTACTCCCTCTTTCCCCCCTCTCCACTCCCTCTTTCCCCTTCCTCACTACTCCCTCTTTTCCCCCTCTCACTACTCCCTCTTTTCCCCCTCTCACTACTCCCTCCTTTTCCCCCTCTCACTACTCCCTTTTCTCCCTCTCACTACTCCCTTTTCCCCCTCTCACTACTCCCCTCTTTTTCCCCTCACACTCCCCCCCTCTCCTCCCTCTTTCCCCCTCTCACTACTTTCCCCCCCTTACTCCCTCTTTCCCCCCCTCCTACTCCCTCTTTCCCCCCCCTATCTCATTACTCCCTCTTTCCCCCCATCTCACTTCTCCCTCTCCCTCCCCCCCTCTCACTACTCCCTCTTTCCCCCTCTCACTTCTCCCTCTTTCCCCCCTCTCACTACTCCCTCTTTCCCCCTCTCACTACTCCCTTTTCCCCCTCTCACTACTCCCTCTTTCCCCCCTTCTCACCCCCTCCCTCTTTCCCCCTCTCGCACTTCTCCCTCTCCTTCCCCTCACTACTCCCTCTTTCCCTCTCTCACTTCTCCCTCTCCCCCCTCTCACTACTCCCTCTTTCCCCCTCTCACTACTCCCTCTTTTTCCCTCACTACTCCCTCTTTCCCCCCCTCTCACTACTCCCTCTTTCCCCCCATCTCCCTTCTTCAGATTTCTTCCTCTCCCTTCTCTCCTCCCCCTTCACTACTCCCTCTTTCCCCCTCTCCCACTTCTCCCTCTTTCCCCCTCTCACTACTCCCTCTTTCCCCCCTCTCACTACTCCCTCTTTCCCCCCCTACTACTCCCTCTTCCCCCCCTCTCACTACTCCCTCTTTCCCCCATCTCACTTCTCCCTCTTTCCCCCCATCTCGCACTCCCTCTCCCCCCTCTCGCACTTCTCCCTCGTTCCCCCTATCGCACTTCTACTCCCCCTCACACTTCTCCCTCCCCCCCTCTCACTTCTCCCTTCCCCCCTCACACTTCTCCCTCTTCCCCCCCTTAATTACTCCCCCTCTTTCCCCCTCTCACTACTCCCTCTTTCCCCCTCTCACTTCTCCCTCTCCTCCCCCCTCTCCCTACTCCCTCTTTTCCCCCTCTCACACTTCTCCTCTCCCCCCCTCTCACTACCCCTCTCCTTCACTTCTCCTTTCCCCCCTCTCACTACTCCCTCTTTTCCCCTCTCACTACTCCCTTTTCCCCCTCTCACTACTCCCTCTTTTCCCCTCACTACTCCCTCTTTTCCCCCATCTCACTACTCCCTTCTTTTTTCCCCATCTCACTTCTCCTTCTCCACTACTCCCTCTTTCCCTCTCACTTCTCCCTCTTTTCCCCCTCTCACTACTCCCTCTTTCCCCCCTCTCACTACTCCCTCTTTCCCCCTCTCACTTCTCCTCTTTCCCCCCCTCCACTACTCCCTCTTTCCCCCCCACTTCTCTCTTTTTCCTCCAGACTTCTCCCTCCCCCCTCTCACTACTCCCTCTCCTCCCCCTCCACTACTCCCGATCTTTCTCCCTTTCCTCACACTTCTCCCTCTCCCCCCACTCTCACT
The DNA here is from genome assembly GCF_036934945.1 of Oncorhynchus masou masou. Lineage (NCBI taxonomy): Eukaryota > Metazoa > Chordata > Actinopteri > Salmoniformes > Salmonidae > Oncorhynchus > Oncorhynchus masou. The sequence continues at coordinate 15,339 of NW_027016783.1, forward strand.
TACTCCCTCTTTCCCCCTCTCACTGCTCCCTCTTCCCCCCTCTCACCTCCCTCTCCCTTTCCCCCCTCTCACTACTCCCTCTTCCCCCTCTCACTACTCCCTCTTTCCCCCTCTCACTACTCCTCTTTCCCCCCTCTCACTACTCCCTCTCCTCCCCCTCTCCTACTCCCTCTTTCCCCCTCTCACTACTCCCTCTTTCCCCCCCTCTCTCTCACTTCTCCCTCTTTCCCCCTCTCCTCACACTTCTCCCTCTTCCCCCCTCTCACTACTCCCTCGTTCCCCCCTCACCCCTTCTCCCTCTCCCCCCCCCTCACACTTCTCCCTCTTCCCCCTCCCACTTCTCCCTCTTCCCCCCTCTCACTGCTCCCCCCTCACCCCTCTCCCACGTCTCCCTCTCTCACTACTCCCTCTTTCTCCCTCTCCTCCCCCCTCTCACTACTCCTCTTTCCCCCCCTCACTACTCCCTTTCCCCCCTCTTTTTTACTCCCTCTTTCCCCCCCCTCTCACTACTCCCTCTTTCCCCCTCTCACTACTCCCTCTCCCCCCCCCTCTCGCACTCCCTCTCCCCGTTCCCCCCCCTCTCACACTCCCTCTCCCTCTCCTACTCCCCCCTACCCTCTCACTTCCCTCTTCCCCCCACACTACTCCCTCTCCCCCCTCTCACTGCTCCCTCCCCCCTCTCACCCTCTCATACGTCTCCCTCTCCCCCCTCTCACTACTCCCTCTTCCTCCCCCTCCACTACTCCCTCTTTCCCCCTCTCACTTCTCCCCTCTCACTCACTACTCCCTCTTCCCCCTCTCACTACTCCCTCTCCTTTCCCTCCCCCTTACTCCCCTCTTTCCCCCTCTCACTACTCCCCCCTCTTTTCCCCCTCTCACTACTCCCCTCTTTCCCCCTCACTTCTCCCACCCCCCTCTCACTACTCCCTCTTTTCCCCCCTCTCACTACTCCCTCTTTTCCCCCTCTCACTTCCTCCCTCTCCTCCCCCCTCTCACTACTCCCTCTTTCCCCCTCTCACTACTCCCTCTTTTCCCCCCCTCCTCACTACTCCTTTCCCCCCCCACTACTCCTCTTTCCCTCCTCTCACTACTCCTTCCCCTCTCACTACTCCCTCTTTCCCCCCTCTACTCCTTTCCCTATTTCCCCCCCCGCACTCTCTCCCTATTTCCCGCACTTCTCCCTATTTCCCCCCTCTCTACTCTCCCTCTTCCCCCTCCTCACTACTCCCTCTTTCCCCCCTCTCACTACTCCCTCTTTCCCCCCTACTCACTACTCCTCTTTCCCCCTCTCACTACTCCCTCTCCCTCCCCCCTCTCACTTCTCCCTCTCCCTTCCCCCTCTCACTACTCCCTCTTTCCCCCTCTCACTTCTCCCTCTTTCCCCCCCTCTCACTACTCCCTCTTTCCCCCTCTCACTACTCCCTCTTTCCCCCTCTCACTTACTCCCTCTTCCCCCCTCTCACTTCTCCCTCTCCTCCCCCCTCTCACTACTCCCTCTTTCCTCCCTCTCACTACTCCCTCTTTCCCCCTCTCACTACTCCCTCTTTCCCCCCTCTCACTACTCCCTCTTTCCCCCTCTCACTACTCCCTCTTTCCCCCCCTCTCACTACTCCCTCTTCCCCCTCTCTCACTTTTCCCTATTTCCCCCTCTCCACTACTCCCCTCTTTCCCCCTATCACACTTCTCCCTCTTCCCCCTATCACACTTCTCCCTCTCCCCCCTATCACACTTCTCCCTCTCCCCCATTATCGCACTTCTCCCTCTTCCCCCCTCTCACTACTCCCCTCTTTCCCCCTATCGCACTTCTCCTCTCTCTCCCCCCCTATCACACTTCTCCCTCTTCCCCCCATCACACTTCTCCCTCTTCCCCCATCACACTTCTCCCTCTCCCCCCCCTCTCACTGCTCCCTCTTTCCCCCTCTCACGTCTCCCTCTTTCCCCCCTCTCACTACTCCCTCTTTCCCCCCTCTCACTACTCCCTCTTTCCCCCTCTCACTACTCCCTCTTTCCCCCCTCTCACTACTCCCTCTTTCCCCCTCTCACTACTCCCTCTTTCCCCCCATCACACTTCTCCTCTCCATCACACTTCTCCCTCTCCCCCCCATCACACTTCTCCCTCTCCCCCTATCACACTTCTCCCCCCTCCCCCCCTCTCTCCTCTCATTTACATTTTCTGCCGTTGTCAGTTAGGTGCAGTGCCTCCAAGGGATTCGTCTTTTTGAAGTGTGTGGTTAATTTCCTCTCTTTCTGGGAGCACTCAGCTGCGGTGTGTGTGTGTGTGTGTGTGTGTGTGTGTGTGTGTGTAAAGAGAGAGTGTGTGAGTTGTGTGTGTGTGTGTTTGTTGCACCAGTGCCCCACTTCTTGCCTGCGCTCATTAGCACGACGCCACAGAGCTTCTTTACGCTCCCTCTACCCACTTCTCTCTCCTTCTCTCTCATGCTCCCTCTACCACTTCCTCTCCTTCTCTGTCATGCTCCCTCTACCTCTCCTTCACTCTCATGCTCCATCTACACTTCCTCTCCTTCTCTGTCATGCTCCTCTACCTCTCACTTCCTCTCATGCTCCATCTACCACTTCCTCTCCTTCACTCTCCATGCTCCTCTGCCACTTCCTCTCCCTTCACTCTCCATGCTCCATCTACCACTTCCTCTCCTTCACTCTCATGCTCCCTCCTGTACCCCTTCCTCTCCCTTCTCTCTCCATGCTCCCTCTACCACTTCCACCCTTCTCTCTCATGCTCCCTCTACCCCCTTCACTCTCCTTCTCTCTCCTGCTCCTCTACCGCTTCCTCTCCTCCTCCTGCTCCCTCTACCACTTCCTCTCCTTCTCTCTCCTGCTCCCTCTACCACTTCCTCTCCTTCTCTCTCTATAAGACAGAGAGCTCAGCCCAGAGTCCCCTCCACACACGTCTACAGGAAGGTAAGCCAGTAGAAAGGAACCTTTAAGGCTAGACTTGAATGTAGGATATCCCGAGACAGATAAAAATCTGCATTCCAAGAATGCACCCTATGCTCTCTATAACGCAACAGTTTTGACCAGGGCCCATAGGGAACAGGGTGCCATTTAGGACTCTCCCTGACTCCATTACAGCCCCCAGTCATGTGAGTAGTTGTGGTGTAGTGGTAGTAACCTGCAGTGTCCATGTCCTCCCTCTGGCCCCCAGTACTGGTCCCATAGTAACCCCTCACAGGCGTGACAATGGTCTTCACACACTACTCCACTTGGCCATGCAAAGGCCCCAGAGCAAAGTGTCGGAGGGTTCCCCTGTGTGTCTGTCTAGGAGTGAACATGTGGGAAACGAGCCACCCCGGTTACAGAGTAACTAGCCAGGACTCTCTAGAGTCTTAAGGAGAAACTAGAGAAAGAAGTGTGTGTGTCTTGGAAAAGGGGAGGGGGTGGGGGTTTGGGTGGGAATTTATGTGCATATTGCATATTTGAAAGAGGAATTGGCTATGTTAGTTCAGGTGTGTGTTGGAGTGGGATCTGTCTGTGTGTGGAAAAGGAAGCGTGTGTATGCGGTTGTGAGAGAGTCCTTGCGCGTGTGTGTCCTTTTACCTATGTCTGCAGTGGCACGCTTGTCATGTGTGTGTGTGTGTGTGTGTGTCCTTTTACCTATGTCTGTGTGGCACGCTTGTCAGTGTGTGTGTGTGTGTGTGTGTGTGTGTGTGTGTGTGTTAGCCTGGGGAGCTTTGCGAGTCTCTCCAGCCCGGGACTCAGCGCTTTTCTGCAGTGTCTCATCATTACTGAGCCTCAAAGCCCGCTGATGTGTAGTAGGACCTCTCCCACCTCTCAGCGCTATCAGGGGCCTGCGTTGCTGCTCCGGCGCTAAGCAGCCATATCTATTCACACATGGAAACGAGCGGTCCACACACAGCCGGGGGAGGGGACAGAGAGAACACACCGCTGCTTGCACTTGGAGCTTGCAGCCCAAATGGCACCCTACACCCTATGTGGAGCACTACTTTCTCACCAGGGCACCCGTGGGCCCTGGTCAAAAGTTGCACACACTAGGAAGGGGGAGTAGCCGCCATTTGGGGACGCAGAAGACCGGGCCCTCTGCCTGCACCCTGCTCGCTTAGATGGAGGAAGGTGGGGCTGTCAGTATCAATGACTGGGTGACTCCTCTCATATCTCTCTTAGATGGAGGAAGGTGGGGCTGTCAGTATCAATGACCTGGGTGACCTCCTCTCTCATATCCCTCTCTTAGATGGAGAAAGGTGGGGCTGTCAGTATCAATGACTGGGCAAGGACCTCTCTCATATCCACTCTCTTAGATGGAGAAAGGTGGGGCTGCTCTATCATAATGACTGGGTGACC
>NW_027016784.1:0-16631 GCF_036934945.1 Oncorhynchus masou masou
GAGGGGTGCAGAGGGAGAGTGAGAGAGAGAGGGGAGGGGGTGCAGAGGGAGAGTGAGAGAGAGAGGGGAGGGGGGTGCAGAGGGAGAGTGAGAGAGAGAGGGGAGGGGTGCAGAGGGAGAGTGAGAGAGAGAGAGGAGGGGGTGCAGAGGGAGAGTGAGAGAGAGAGGGGGAGGGGGGTGCAGAGGGAGAGTGAGAGAGAGAGGGAGGGGGGTGCAGAGGGAGAGTGAGAGAGAGAGGGGAGGGGGGTGCAGAGGGAGAGTGAGAGAGAGAGGGGAGAGGTGCAGAGGGAGAGTGAGAGAGAGAGGGGAGGGGTGCAGAGGGAGAGTGAGAGAGAGAGGGGAGGGGGTGCAGAGGGAGAGTGAGAGAGAGAGGGAGGGGGTGCAGAGGGAGAGTGAGAGAGAGAGGGGAGGGGGTGCAGAGGGAGAGTGAGAGAGAGAGGGAGAGGGGGTGCAGAGGGAGAGTGAGAGAGAGAGGGGGAGGGGTGCAGAGGGAGAGTGAGAGAGAGGGAGGGGGGTGCAGAGGGAGAGTGAGAGAGAGAGGGGGAGGGGGGTGCAGAGGGAGAGTGAGAGAGAGAGAGGAGAGGGGTGCAGAGGGAGAGTGAGAGAGAGAGGGGAGGGGGTGCAGAGGGAGAGTGAGAGAGAGAGGGAGGGGTGCAGAGGGAGAGTGAGAGAGAGAGGAGGAGTGCAGAGGGAGAGTGAGAGAGAGAGAGGGTGCAGAGGGAGAGTGAGAGAGAGAGAGGAGGGGTGCAGAGGGAGAGTGAGAGAGAGGGGAGGGGGGTGCAGAGGGAGAGTGAGAGAGAGAGGGAGGGGTGCAGAGGGAGAGTGAGAGAGAGGAGGGGGTGCAGAGGGAGAGTGAGAGAGAGAGGGAGGGGGTACAGAGGGGGTGCAGAGGGAGAGTGCAGAGAGAGAGGGGGGAGGGGAGGGTGCAGAGGGAGAGTGAGAGAGAGAGGGAGGGGTGCAGAGGGAGAGTGAGAGAGAGAGAGGGGTGCAGAGGGGAGTGAGAGAGGGGGGGAGGGGTGCAGAGGGAGAGAGAGAGAGAGAGAGGGAGGGGGTGCAGAGGGAGAGAGAGAGAGAGAGAGGGAGGGGGTGCAGAGGGAGATTGAGAGGCAGGTCTGCAGTCTGGACTTGGCATGAAGAACCACAGATAGAGACAGTACTTGTTTAATGTACGCTTTAGGAAGGCAGCGATAGCCTAGTCTACTGGAAATAAACTATCGACCATTTCTCACATCATCAAAATGATTCTGAATATCTTGTGGGTGGGGAACTTTTAAAAGGAACAGTTTTGGTGGATTTGGACAACTCATAGGTCTATCCGTTATTCTACGGCGTTCCTGCGTTCAACGGACCTGTTAAATGTGGATTATCGACATTGGTGATGATGCCTCTTGTTAACTGGGAATAGATAAGAAGCCCATCAACACCAGTACTTGTCCCGTAGGGAAAAAGACAAAATAAAGGGATCTCTCGCTTTTATTCATCCTCTCGAATCGAATCTAACATTTTGAGTAGAAGAAGGATTTGTGTGATTGTTTCTCGTGGTGGATAAGGCGCCACTTTTTTCTTCGTCTGGCCTGAGTGGGCTCTGGTTTTTAATCTCCTCCTCCTCAGTGTGAGAATCCTTCTCCGGTGAGATTCTGCTAACCCCGCGGTCCGCATGACATGGTTCAGTCCTGTTGCCGGTGCCGAGCCTCGATGCATTGGGATTTCTCTCAGTGCCGACACCACCACCACCAAGTGAATCCTATTTCTAAACCCGTCTAATAAAACGTGCCTGCTGCCCCGAAGAAACAAAACACACACCTGCCATGACCGCCTCTTCGAACTGGGACGGAACCGGACACATTACCGGGCATGTTCGTAGGACAGAATGCAGATGTATTAGCAGGCATACCAGGACCGGGCCAAGGAAAGCGGAGGGAATAGGGATTTTTGCGTTAATGAAGGCAGGAGTAGCAGCGCACCATTGGAACCGGGTTCTGTCCTTGTTTATGGGGCTACTGGCAGCCTCAGCCTCGGTTAACGGTACTGAGGTAAGTTTCCCTCCTTTAACTGCTGCTGCTGTTGCTGCTGCACTGTGTTGAATATTGAATGAATGATGGAAGAGGAGACGCAATGTTATTCCCGCTCACTACCGGAATACCAAATGACCAATTTAGATGGTAGTGAATGTCCCTTTTCATTCCAAGGGGGAAGAGTTAATGTGGGTGTGGGTGGATGACCGTGTTTTCTGACACAGTGGAATGCTGAGCACAGCTCTCTCTCTCTCTCTCTCTCTCGTGGTTTCTCCCTCGGTGTTCTGTGGACACGAGCAGCATTACATTTCATAATCGAATTGTGTGTTTTCACGGAAAGAAGGGATAGGAGGAATGGTGGTCGAAATGATAGGCGCCTTCTATACGCTCGGGATGCAGAATGGAGTGTTTCTGGCGCCATGGCTTTCACGTCATGGCACAGGCTACACCTGCCAGTGCTGCTGGAGAGCACGCCAGTGAATCTATTGTATGGTCGGCGGGAGAGCGTGTCCGAAAACATCTGTATGTCATGATGTACTATGTATTGAGTATTTCATCATTATTTTATTTTAGCAATCTCATGGATAGTATTACTTCGCCGACAAGTGGGGTTTGACCCCAGATTTGCCTTTTAACGCTCTCCGCGACGAAAAGCCAAGGGGTTCTTGTCCCTGAGTTGTCCACGGGTCCCGATTCTATCAGAAAACTTCAGACTTTATCGTTTAAGTACAAATCAGGACATACGTGTGTGTGTGTGCGTGCGTGTGCGCGTGTGTCTGTTGGGGGGGGGTCGCATTTGCACAATTACATTTGGTATGGATTTGGTATGGATTTATAACTACGATATGCATGTTGAAATAAATGTGCAGTTGGCATATAGGGTTTTACAGTCCTTCAAACCACACCTCGGCATTCAAACACATTAGTTTCTGCATCTGGTGACATTTTGTCGGGTGTGCAACATGTTGCGGCCCATTTTCTGTTGTTCCGGCGTTGTGTCTGAAAGTGGGCAGCTGCAATAGACATTGTAAATGGAACCAGGTTTTTTGGGGGGGGAGCAAAGTGACAACCCCCAGGTTTTATCACGGTCTTGCTTGACATCATGACAATGTGGATGCTGGAACGCTATTTTAGGGAGCCAAGGATCCCATAGGATGAAGTTCAGACGGTCGTTCGATATCAGTTTTATCCCAAACGGTACCGTATATATTATCCTATAATGTTCAGGGCTCTGGTCAAAAAGTGCACTATCGAGGATATAGTGCTATTTTGGGGGATACACACAGTCACACATGCTCCACATTGGGTGGTTATACAACGCGTCTTATAACACAATAATTAATGCATTGCAAGGCCGTTTTAGCGTCGTCATCAATAAATCCGCTTTTAAATGTTTTTTTATGCATTGCGTCATCATAAATGTTGCTTTGCCATATACGTCGCTCCAGTCTAAAGAGGAGAGACCAAGGGACATGCACTGACCTCAGTTCATGTCGAGGATTGGATTTAAACATTCGCCTAATTTAACACCATGGATCCAGTTGCCCAACACTACCAATTATTGCCCAATGGTTCTGTGGATGTGCTCAAAATGGACAACGATTGGCTTGTTTCTTCGCTGTGTATCACACACTTCCTCTACATCGCTCAGATCCTAGAATACGATTGATTTTGTTTATTTTATTTCAATGACTCGGATTTAGATAGCTTCCACAAACTCCCCAACGAAACACTAATTAGTCCCTATGGTCCGTCACCGTCATTGACTAACTTGCAGCAACGTGGTCTCAAGTTTCACTTCTTGATTTGACGTAATTGAATAAAACGTCGATATTTTCTACCCACTAATCTTGCGTGGTTACAGTGTTAAAGCAGAAACAACTCTAAGGTGATGCATCGATATTCATTTCGAGTGGTTAAGGGTTAAGTTTATGGTTACGGATATGGTTTTGGAAATTAATAAAACGAATAATAATTTCATTTAAAAAAAGTGCTTTTTCCGTTTAGCATCCTCAAGTACTCTTACCTGCTTGCTAGACAGTAGTGAACTGCCTTGATGCAGTAATCTAAGGTGGCTGCTCTGGCCCTGAGCGTGGAGCCCAATACTCCGAGTAACTTTTATTTAAAAAAATTTACATTTTGGAGCTGAGCACTAATGTGTTCAGGACTGATTTCAAACGTCCAAAATCGACATGGGTTTCTAGTGACCAACTTGATAACAAAACGACTCTCCATCGAAACCTTCAATTGCTGGACTCTCAACCAATGGTTTTATGTACCCAGAGAATGTGGCTTGACTATATAGTGTTGTGGATAGGTGGAGTGTCATTTTCATACAGACATGTTCTACCTCTGTGAAGAGCAAAACAAGTAATGACAAACACACACCCTATCCCCACGCCGCCATTTCCAAAAGCATGTCCAATAACGTCGGCTCAATTGTGTCATACTGGCCTTCAAAGCTCTTCAGAACAGATATTCTAAAATAAGCATCTGTGTGTCATGACTATCACCCCCCCACCCCCCCACAACCCGTGTAGTGTTGCCAGCCACCAGCAGCAGTTACCCTGTCCTCCCATTGAGCGGCAGCAGAGCCTCACACTATACCGACTAGTAGATCTCTACAGAGCACAGAGTCTAACTCTCTCCATACATCATAGAGTCTAACTCTCTCCATACATCACAGAGTCTAACTCTCTCCATACATCATAGAGTCTAACTCTCTCCATACATCACAGAGTCTAACTCTCTCCATACATCACAGAGTCTAACTCTCTCCATACATCATAGAGTCTAACTCTCTCCATACATCACAGAGTCTAACTCTCTCCATACATCACAGAGTCTAACTCTCTCCATACATCACAGAGCCTAACTCTCTCCATACATCACAGAGTCTAACTCTCTCCATACATCACAGAGTCTAACTCTCTCCATACATCACATCACAGAGCCTAACTCTCTCCATACATCACAGAGTCTAACTCTCTCCATACATCACAGAGTCTAACTCTCTCCATACATCACAGAGTCTAACTCTCTCCATACATCACATCACAGAGCCTAACTCTCTCCATACATCACAGAGTCTAACTCTCTCCATACATCACATCACAGAGCCTAACTCTCTCCATACATCATAGAGTCTAACTCTCTCCATACATCACATCACAGAGCCTAACTCTCTCCATACATCACAGAGTCTAACTCTCTCCATACATCACAGAGTCTAACTCTCTCCATACATCACATCACAGAGCCTAACTCTCTCCATACATCACAGAGTCTAACTCTCTCCATACATCACATCACAGAGTCTAACTCTCCACATCATAGAGTCTAACTCTCTCCATACATCACATCACAGAGTCTAACTCTCTCCCATCATAAGTCTAACTCTCTCCATACATCACAGAGTCTAACTCTCTCCATACATCATCACATCATCCTGAGTCTACTCTCTCTATATCCATCACAGAGTCTAACTCTCTCCATACATCACATCACAGAGTCTAAATCTCTCCATACATCACATCACAGAGTCTAACTCACTCACATCACATCACAGAGTCTAACTCTCTCCATACATCACAGAGTCTAACTCTCTCCATACATCACAGTCTAACTCTCTCCATACATCACAGAGTCTAACTCTCTCCATACATCACATAACATAGTCTAACTCTCTCCATATATCACAGAGTCTAACTCTCTCCATACATCACAGAGTCTAACTATCTCCGTACATCACAGAGTCTAACTATCTCCATACATCACATCACAGAGTCTAACTCTCTCCATACATCACAGAGTCTAACTCTCTCCATACATCACAGAGTCTAACTCTCTCCATACATCACAGAGTCTAACTCTCTCCATACATCACAGAGCCTAACTCTCTCCATACATCACATCACAGAGTCTAACTCTCTCCATACATCACATCACAGAGTCTAACTCTCTCCATACATCACAGAGTCTAACTCTCTCCATACATCACAGAGTCTAACTCTCTCCATACATCACAGAGTCTAACTCTCTCCATACATCACATCACAGAGTCTAACTCTCTCCATACATCACAGAGTCTAACTCTCTCCATACATCACAGAGTCTAACTCTCTCCATACATCACAGAGTCTAACTCTCTCCATACATCACAGAGTCTAACTCTCTCCATATATCACATCACAGAGTCTAACTCTCTCCATACATCACATCACAGAGTCTAAATCTCTCCATACATCACATCACAGAGTCTAACTCTCTCCATACATCACATCACAGAGTCTAACTCTCTCCATACATCACAGAGTCTAACTCTCTCCATACATCACAGAGTCTAACTCTCTCCATACATCACAGAGCCTAACTCTCTCCAAACATCACATAGTCTAACTCTCTCCATACATCACAGAGTCTAACTCTCTCCATATACCACAGAGTCTAACTCTCTCCATACATCACATAGTCTAACTCTCTCCATATATCACAGTCTAACTCTCTCCATACATCTCAATAGTCTAACTCTCTCCATATATCACAGAGTCTAACTCTCTCCATACATCACATAGTCTAACTCTCTCCATATATCACAGAGTCTAACTCTCTCCATACATCACAGAGTCTAACTCTCTCCATATATCAGAGAGTCTAACTCTCTCCATACATCACATAGTCTAACTCTCTCCATATATCACAGAGTCTAACTCTCTCATACATCACATACATCTCCATACATCACAGAGTCTAACTCTCTCCATATATCATAGTCTAACTCTCTCCATATATCACATAGTCTAACTCTCTCCATACATCACATAGTCTAACTCTCTCCATACATCACATAGTCTAACTCTCTCCATACATAGCAGTCCACATCTTCTCTTTTAGATAATTGACTATTGTAGTGAAAATAAGTGGAATACTGTAACTGGCGTATTTGATGTTATAGGCTGACCAGTTGTAAGGCCAACCGTTGATGTATAGTCCTGTTGCTTGTGGTCACAACTCATGTGACAGATACATTCTTCCATACGATATTGATGGAATATAAGACTTGTTTGTTACTAGATGGCAGCGTTTATAGGCTAGAGCACAATTAAATTGGCCTATATTTTTTTAATCAGTTTTGTCTTTATCAAATAATACCAAACTATAGATCTTCTGATGTCCAATTAACTTAATTTAATCATTTAGTGCTGTTCCTCCATGGCCTATATACAGTTAGATTACGCAGTGACTTGATGACAAGGTGTGAAACGTTTATGACACAATTTACACTGAGTCGAGTTGACAACAGCGATGCTCTATCCACCTCGTATACAACCACGGTCCACACAGACTCCGGCTCAATACCACGGTCCCCACAGACTCCCAGCTCAATACCACGGTCCCCACAGACTCCCGGCTCAATACCACGGTCCCCACAGACTCCTGGCTCAATACCACGGTCCCCACAGACTCCCGGCTCAATACCACGGTCCCCACAGACTCCTGGCTCAATACCACGGTCCCCACAGACTCCCGGCTCCAATACCACGGTCCCCACAGACTCCTGGCACAATACCACGGTCCCCACAGACTCCCTGGCTCAATACCACGGTCCCCACAGACTCCTGGCTCAATACCACAGTCCCCACAGACTCCTGGCTCAATACCGCGGTCCCCACAGACTCCCGGCTCAATACCGCGGTCCCCACAGACTCCCGGCTCAATACCACGGTCCCCACAGACTCCGGCTCAATACCACGGTCCCCACCAGACTCCCGGCTCAATACCACGGTCCCCACAGACTCCTGGCTCAATACCGCGGTCCCCATAGACTCCCTGGCTCAATACCGCGGTCCCCACAGACTCTGGCTCAATAACGGTCCCCACAGGACTCCCGGCTCAATAACACGGTCCCCACAGACTCCTGGCTCAATACCACGGTCCCCACAGACTCTGGCTCAATACCACTGTCCCCACAGACTCCTGGCTCAATACGACACGGTCCCCACAGACTCCCGGCTCAATACCACGGTCCCCACAGACTCCCGGCTCAATAACCACGGTCCCCACGGACTCCGGCTCAATACCCGCGGTCCCCACGGACTCCCGGCTCAATACCACGGTCCCCACGGACTCGGCTCAATACCACGGTCCCCACAGACTCCCGGCTCAATACCCGCGGTCCCCACGGACTCCGGCTCAATACCACGGTCCCCACGGACTCCCGGCTCAATACCACGGTCCCCACGAACTCCCGGCTCAATACAACGGTCCCCACAGACTCCCGGCTCAATACGCGGTCCCCACGGATTCCCTCAATACTATGTTCCCCACAGACTCCCGGCTCAATACCACGGTCCCCACAGACTCCCGGCTCAATACGACGTTCCCCCACAGACTCCCGCTCAATACCACGGTCCCCACGGACTCCGGTTCAATACCCACGGTCCCCACAGACTCCCCGGCTCAATACCCACGGTCCCCACGAATTCCCGGCTCAATACCCGGTCCCCACAGACTCCCGGCTCAATAACGGTCCCCACAGACTCCGGCTCAATACGACGGTCCCCACGGACTCCGGCTCAATACCACGGTCCCCACGGACTCGGCTCAATTCCACGGTCCCCACAGACTCCCGGCTCAATAACACGGTCCCCACAGACTCCCGGCTCAATACCGCGGTCCCCACGGATTCCCGGCTCAATACAGTAATACATCTTCATTAATTTATTCCTGGGATGAAGAGGATAGATAGATACAAGTGGCTGGATAGAACCAATACGATGGATAGAACAAAGTGGATTGATAAAACCAGAGGCTGGAAAGATCAAGGATGGATAGAACTGTGGAAAAAGAGGGAGGGAGGAGAAGGGAGGGAGAGGGAGGAGTGAGGAGGAGGGAGGGAGGGAGGGAGGGGAAGGGAGGGGAGGAGGGAGGGAGGGAGGGAGGGAGGGAGGGAGGGGATAGGAGATGGGGAGAGGTAAGGAGGTGGAAAGACTGCTCAGGAAGATTGCAGTTGACGTCTCACCAATCAGCCAGCTATATGTGCTTCGACGTTAACCACAGCAGGCGCTCGCCAGCTTGGCTGAGTGGGTAACCTGTCAGTCCCCTCTTGCATGAGACCATCAAGCCAATACACCCACATGTCTGCCCACACGGCCCGCCGGCCTGCCTTCTCGGGCATCACGTTTCGTCCTTGTCTTGCTTCTCTCTTTTCTTCTGCATTTACCGCACCAGTCTCCGGTTACAGTCAGTTAATCAAGCCTCGTCTTTAGGCTATCCTGAAGTAGCGCTGTCAGTGTGGCCCTGATGCAACGGGCTGTAACGTTAGCAGGGCGCATGTGCGCTGAGACAACAGATGTGATGCGCTGCTCCTACTCCTGTTTTCATCTTTCAGTTGGGTGCCGTTGGTTATTCATGGACAAAGTTGACGTAACCTACACTTGCTCTGTCTAAGTGTGTGTGTGTGTGTGTTGTGTGTGTTTGTGTGTGGTTGTGTTGATTGCTCACACACAGGAGACTCATATTTGTCAAGTTGATCTCTCGAGTCTTAATGGACCAAGCGAGATGAACAGCTGCTTTCATGGCAAGTCTCTGGGAGTTTTCTAAACACACACACGCACACGCACACACACACACACACACACACACACACACACACACACACACACACACACACACACACACACACACACACACACACACACACACACACACACACACACACACACACACCTACTACACCCCTCAAGTTATACAAGGCATTCCAGGACCTCTTGATCTTTGTTTGAAATCAACTGGCTTTTAAATTTATAGTTTCAGAAAGGCGTCTGTGGTCGTATCCTCAATGCTTTCATTGATAGTGACAAGAGGAAGAACACAGCAGCTCAAAGCATGTTGTTTAGATATACATAGAGAGCCATAACGTATTCATATATACTTGGCCGTGTCCCAAATCACACCGTAGCACTTCCTTTTTCATTCATCTGTATGCATAGAGCATTTGACAAGAGACAAGGGCAGCTTTCCTCTGACGCAGCGGACAGAGTTGCGTGTCCCCAGGCCCAGGGACAGCTTTCTGTCTCAGGCGGAGGACCCGAGATAAACAGCTGCAGTTCGGTTCAGCACCACGGATAGTTCCCACCCTTCAGCTGCAGTTCGGTTCAGCACCACGGATAGTTCAGCAGTTCCAGCTTTCAGCTGCAGCTTTCAGGTAGTTCAGCTTCAGCACCCACGGATAGTTCCCACCCTTCAGCTGCAGTTCGGTTCAGCACCACGGATAATTCCCACCCTTCAGTTCTTCAGCAGTTTCCGCCCTTCAGTTCAGCACCACGGATAGTTCAGCTGCAGTTCGGTCAGCTCAGCAGCTACTAATTCGGGTCAGCACCATAGTTTCAGCTGCAGTTCTCAGTTTTCAGCTGCACCAGCACCATGGATAGTTCAGCTGCATTTCGGGTCAGCACCACGGATAGTTCAGCTGCAGTTCGGGTCAGCTCCACGGATAGTTCAGCTACAATTCGGGTCAGCACCATAGATAGTTCAGCTGCAGTTCGGGTCAGCACCACGGATAGTTCAGCTGCAGTTCGGGTCAGCACCACGGATAGTTCAGCTGCAGTTCGGGTCAGCACCACGGATAGTTCAGCTGCAGTTCGGGTCAGCACCACGGATAGTTCCCGCCCTTCAGCTGCTCAGCCAGCTGTAACGCCCAAAGCATGACGCTCTCTGGCGGGATGGAAAAGAGCAATATACTTGGGTTTGGCACGGACTGCTCACAGCTATGGAGTTGTAATTTGTGATTATGGCCCACGATACATACAGTCAAAAGTCAAAACGGGGTCTTTCTGGGGTTCGTTGTTGCTCTTTCCTTTTCTAATGTCTCTCTCTCTCTCTCTGGCACCTAAACCATTCACTTTGAAACACGTATGACCTCAATAAACCATTTGCACCTCTAATCAGGTCAATTGTAAATGAATAGTCTAGCACACTTTACAGTCAATAATATTACTACATTTAAGTAAGAACGGTCCAGTACAAATATGTCGTTTATCAAAATGACAAACATTTTACAATCAACTTGGGAAACACCCCGAAATCAGAGAAACCAAATAGAGAGAGCTGCCCGTGCCTAAAGAGAGAGCTGCCCGTGCCTAAAGAGAGAGCTGCCCGTGCCTAAAGAGAGAGCTGCCCGTGCCCTAAAGAAAAGAGAGCTGCCCGTGCCTAAAGAGAGAGCTGCCCGGGCCCCGTGCCTAAAGAGAGAGCTGCCCGTGCCTAAAGAGAAGAGCTGCCCCCGTGCCTGAAGCTGCCGTGCCTAAAGAGAGCTGCCCGTGCCCTAAGAGAGCTGCCCGTGACTAAAGAGAGGCTGCCGTGCCTAAAGAGAGCTGCCCGTGCCCAAGAGAGGCTGCCCGTGCCCCCTAAAGAGAGAGCTGCCCGTGCCTAAAGAGAGCTGCCCGTGCCTAAAGAGAGAGCTGCCCGTGAGAGAGCTGCCCGTGCCTGGAGAGCTGCCCGTGACTAAGAGCTGCCCGTGCCTAAAGAGAGCTGCCCGTGCCTAAAGAGAGACTAAAGCTGCCCGTGCTGCCCGTGACTAAAAGAGAGCTGCCCGTGCCTAAGAAGAGAGCTGCCCGTGCCTAAAGAAAGGCTGCCCGTGCCTAAAGGCTGCCGTGCCCGTGCCTAAAGAGAGCTGCCCGTGCCCAAAGAGCTGCCCGGTGCCTGAAGGCTGCCCGTGCCCTAGAGCTGCCCGTGCCTGCCCGTGCCCAAAAGAGGAGCTGCCCGTGCCTAAAGAGAGCTGCCCGTGACTAAAGCTGCCCGTGCCTGAAGAGAGAGCTGCCCGTGACTAAAAGAGAGAGCTGCCCGTGACTAAAGAGAGCTGCCCGTGACTGTGCCCGTGCCTGGAAGAAGGCTGCCCGTGACTAAAGAGCTGCCCGTGCCTAAAGAGAGCTGCCCGTGCCTGAAGAAGCCTGACTTGACCGAGAAGTCAGTTCTCAACTTCAGAGATCTCGGTGAGTGCTACGGTTTTGCTATTAGCAAAATAAAATAAATATAAGTTTTACATTTCAAGATACATGATAGGATTCAGACTTTTTTTTTTACTTGACCTAAAGCATACTGTTCATCAGGGACTAAGGAGCCAACAACAACAAAACAAACAAATCAACAATGTTTATAGCAAACGGTTAGTCCATTTGTGTGGGATGAAACGGAGGACATATGGCGATTACCAAACATAACAAAATATGAAGCTTTACCAACATTTTAAATACATGATAAAGATAACTAGACTTTGCTATTTGTTATTAATATTACAAGACATGGCGTTTGATTGGACAATTGGATATTATAGTCAGGTTAGCAAACATGTTGGCAGCAGCAAACTTTGTAACAAACCAGGTTCACGTGGAAGAAATGGAGGAAACATTTGACATCCACGCGAGGAAAGCTCACGGGTAGACTAGTGTAATGAACCCCCATGGGAGACAGAGCTTCACGGGTAGACTGAGTGTAATGAACCCCATGGGAGACAGAGCTTCACGGGTAGACTAGTGTAATGAACCCCATGGGAGACAGAGCTTCGCGGGTAGACTAGTGTAATGAACCCCATGGGAGACAGAGCTTCACGGGTAGACTAGTGTAATGAACCCCATGGGAGACAGAGCTTCACGGGTAGACTAGTGTAATGAACCCCATGGGAGACAGAGCTTCACGGGTAGACTAGTGTAATGAACCCCATGGGAGACAGAGCTTCACGGGTAGACTAGTGTAATGAACCCCATGGGAGACAGAGCTTCACGGGTAGACTAGTGTAATGAACCCCATGGAAGACAGAGCTGGTGTCAAGCTAGACTAGGTATTTAATGAACCCCATGGGGGACAGAGCTGGGTCCAGGGACAGACAGAAGGTCATAGACAGGGGAGGAGGTATTTATGGGTAGGGACAGGCAACCATGCAGGAGGGGTAGGTAGCTGGGTCCAGGGACAGGCAGAAGGTCATAGACAGGAGGAGGTAGGTAGCTGGGTCCAGGGACAGGCAGAAGGTCATGGACAGGAGGAGGTAGGTAGCTGGGTCCAGGGACAGGCAGAAGGTCATAGACAGGAGGAGGTAGGTAGCTGGGTCCAGGGACAGGCAGAAGGTCATAGACAGGAGGAGGCAGGTAGCTGGGTCCAGGGACAGGCAGAAAGGTCATAGACAGGAGGCAGGTAGCTGGGTTCAGGGACAGGCAGGAGGTCATACACAGGAGGCAGGTAGCTGGGTTCAGGGGCAGGCAGGGAGGTCATACACAGGAGGAGGCTGGTAGCTGGGTTCAGGGACAGGCAGGAGGTCATACACAGGAGGCAGGTAGATGGGTTCAGGGACAGGCAGGAGGTCATACAGGAGGAGGCAGGTAGCTGGGTCCAGGGGCGGGTAGAGTCATACAGGAGGCAGGTAGCTGGGTCCAGGGGCAGGCAGAAGGTCATACACAGGAGAGGCAGGTAGCTGGGTTCAGGGACAGGCAGGGAATAGGCAAAGGCGTCGTTAGAGAGGGAGGCAGCAGAACTATCAAACACGGGAGGAGTAAATTACAGGAAAAACAGCTCTGAAAGACATGTGTGACAAAACAAACAATACCTCACAGTGATGTTGTGCAAGAACTGAACTAAATAGTGTGTGATAATGACATACAGGTGTGTGAACAGTTGATCAGAATTCAGGTGATTGGGATCTGGAGCGTGAGCAGCGTTCAGGGATCTATGTGTTTGAGAATGTGAGTTGGAAGCAGACATTACAGCTAGTCTTTACAGTATCCTACTGTTTAGAAACTCTGTTTGAAGGACATCCATAAATGAGACATTCAGGGCTGTTGTCCTTTGCCTCCTCAACCTATATAAATCTGATCAGTTGTGTGTTGCCCCCACTTCACCGAGACACTTATGATCAGTCAATGGATCAGTTTCTCTCTCTCTCTCTCTCTCTCTCTCTCTCTCTCTCTCTCTCTGTCAGGCCAGGAGTATGCCCCAGAGATGAATTTACTGTTCTCTTATCTGCAGATATCCTGTCAGACCAGGCTATCCTTTATAGAGATGATTTACTGTTCTCTTATCACAGATCCATCCTGTCAGACCAGGCTATCCTTTATAGAGATGGTTTACTGTTCTCTTATCACACGATTAGTTCAGCAACGCTAATGCCTTTAGGTGTCCTCTAACTTAACTCTCTTATATTTCTATCAGTCCTGTCTCAGTTTAGGCCAGTTCCAGGCCATCTATCAGCCCAGTCCTCAGTCTAGGCCAGTTCCCAGCCATCTATCAGTCCTGTCTCAGTCTAGGCCAGTTCCTAGCCATCTATCTGTCCTGTCTCAGTCTAGGCCAGTTCCCAGCCATCTATCAGTCCTCAGTCTAGGCCAGTTCCCAGCCATCTATCAGTCCTGTCTCAGTCTAGGCCAGTTCCTAGCCATCTATCAGTCCTGTCTCAGTCTAGGCCAGTTCCCAGCCATCTATCAGTCCTCAGTCTAGGCCAGTTCTAGCCATCTATCAGTCCTGTCTCAGTCTAGGCCAGTTCCCAGCCATCTATCTGTCCTGTCTCAGTCTAGGCCAGTTCCCAGCCATCTATCAGTCCTCAGTCTAGGCCAGTTCCCAGCCATCTATCAGTCCTCAGTCCAGGGGGCAGTTCCTAGCCATCTATCTGTCCTGTCTCAGTCTGGCCAGTTCCCAGCCATCTATCAGCCCAGTCTCAGTCTAGGCCAGTTCCTAGCCATCTATCAGTCCTGTCTCAGTCTAGGCCAGTTCCTAGCCATCTATCAGTCCTGTCTCAGTCTAGGCCAGTTCCCAGCCATCTATCAGTCCTCAGTCTAGGCCAGTTCCCAGCCATCTATCAGTCCTGTCTCAGTCTAGGCCAGTTCCCAGCCATCTATCAGTCCTCAGTCTAGGCCAGTTCCCAGCCATCTATCAGTCCTCAGTCTAGGCCAGTTCCTAGCCATCTATCAGTCCTGTCTCAGTCTAGGCCAGATCCTAGCCATCTATCTGTCCTGTCTCAGTCTAGGCCAGTTCCTAGCCATCTATCAGTCCTGTCTCAGTCTAGGCCAGTTCCCAGCCATCTATCTGTCCTGTCTCAGTCTAGGCCAGTTCCCAGCCATCTATCAGTCCTCAGTCTAGGCCAGTTCCCAGCCATCTATCAGTCCTCAGTCTAGACCAGTTCCCAGCCATCTATCTGTCCTGTCTCAGTCTAGGCCAGTTCCCAGCCATCTATCAGTCCTGACTCAGTCTAGGCCAGTTCCCAGCCATCTATCTGTCCTGTCTCAGTCTAGGCCAGTTCCCAGCCATCTATCTGTCCTGTCTCAGTCTAGGCCAGTTCCCAGCCATCTATCTGTCCTGTCTCAGTTTAGGCCAGTTCCCAGCCATCCATCAGTCCTGTCTCAGTCTAGGCCAGTTCCCAGCCATCTATCAGTCCTGTCTCAGTCTAGGCCAGTTCCTAGCCATCTATCAGTCCTGTCTCAGTCTAGGCCAGTTCCCAGCCATCTATCTGTCCTGTCTCAGTCTAGGCCAGTTCCCAGCCATCTATCTGTCCTGTCTCAGTCTAGGCCAGTTCCCAGCCATCTATCAGTCCTGTCTCAGTCTAGGCCAGTTCCTAGCCATCTATCTGTCCTGTCTCAGTCTAGGCCAGTTCCTAGCCATCTATCAGTCCTCAGTCTAGGCCAGTTCCCAGCCATCTATCAGTCCTGTCTCAGTTTAGGCCAGTTCCTAGCCATCTATCAGTCCTGTCTCAGTCTAGGCCAGTTCCTAGCCATCTATCAGTCCTCAGTCTAGGCCAGTTCCTAGCCATCTATCAGTCCTCAGTCTAGGCCAGTTCCCAGCCATCTATCAGTCCTGTCTCAGTCTAGGCCAGTTCCTAGCCATCTATCAGTTCTCAGTCTAGACCAGTTCCTAGCCATCTATCAGTCCTCAGTCTAGACCAGTTCCTAGCCATCTATCAGTCCTCAGTCTAGGCCAGTTCCTAGCCATCTATCAGTCCTCAGTCTAGGCCAGTTCCCAGCCATCTATCAGTCCTCAGTCTAGGCTGTCCTAGCCATCTATCAGTCCTCAGTCTAGACCAGTTCCTAGCCATCTATCAGTCCTCAGTCTAGACCAGTTCCTAGCCATCTATCAGTCCTCAGTCTAGGCCAGTTCCCAGCCATCTATCAGTCCTCAGTCTAGGCCAGTTCCCAGCCATCTATCTGTCCTGTCTCAGTTTAGGCCAGTTCCCAGCCATCTATCAGTCCTCAGTCTAGACCAGTTCCTAGCCATCTATCAGTCCTCAGTCTAGGCCAGTTCCCAGCCATCTATCTGTCCTGTCTCAGTTTAGGCCAGTTCCCAGCCATCTATCTGTCCTGTCTCAGTCTAGACCAGTTCCCAGCCATCTATCAGTCCTCAGTCTAGGCCAGTTCCCAGCCATCTATCTGTCCTGTCTCAGTTTAGGCCAGTTCCCAGCCATCTATCTGTCCTGTCTCAGTCTAGACCAGTTCCCAGCCATCTATCAGTCCTGTCTCAGTCTAGGCCAGTTCCCAGCCATCTATCAGTCCTGTCTCAGTCTAGGCCAGTTCCCAGCCATCTATCTGTCCTCAGTCTCAGTCTAGGCCAGTTCCCAGCCATCTATCAGTCCTTTCTCAGTCTAGGCCA
>NW_027016785.1:0-1886 GCF_036934945.1 Oncorhynchus masou masou
ACTCATTCAAGAGTTTTTCTTTATTTTTACTATTTTCTACATTGTAGAATAATAGTGAATACATAAACTATGAAGTAACACATATGGAATCATGTATTAACCAAAAATGTGTTTAACGAATCAAAATACATGTTATATTTGAGTTTCTTAAAAGTAGCCTCCCTTTGCCTTGATAACAGCTTTGCACGCTCTTGGCATTCTAAAACCAGCTTCACCTGGAATGATTTTCCAACGGTCTTGGAGGAGTTCCCACATATACTGAGCACTTGTGGGCTGCTTTTCCTTCACTCTGTGGTCCAACTCATTACAAACCATCTCAATTGGGTTGAGGTCGGGTGATTGTGGAGGCCAGGTCATCTGTTGCAGCACTCATCATTCTCCTTCTTGGTCAAATAGCCCTTACACAACCTGGAGGTATGTTGGGTCAGTGTCCTGTGGAAAAACAAATGATAGTGCCACTAAGTGCAAACCAGATGGGATGGCATATCGCTGTAGAATGCTGTGGTAGCCATGCTGTTTGTGTGCCTTGAATTCTGAATTCGAGGTTGACCGATTTAATTAGGGCCGATTTCAAGTTTTCATAACAATCGGAAATCGGTATTTTTGGACGCAGATGTTGTTTTTTTTTTGATTATTATGAAATATATTTTTGTACAGCTTTATTTAACGAGGCAAGTCAGTTAAGAACACATTCTTATTTACAATGACGGCCTAGGAACAGTGGGATAACAGCCTTGTTCAGGAGCAGAACGACAGATTTTTACCTTGTCAGCTCGGGGATTCAAAATTACGGTTAACGAGTCCAACGCTCTAACCACCTGCCTCACGAGGAGCCTGCCTGTTATGCGAATGCAGTAAGAACCCAAGATAAGTTACTAGCTAGCATTAAACTTATCTTATAAAAAACAGTCAATCATAATCACTAGTTAACTACACATGGTTGATGATATTACTAGTGTATCTAGCGTGTCCTGCGTTGCATATAATCGATGCAGTGCGCATTCGTGAAAAGGACTGTCGTTGCTCCAACCTGTACCTAACCATAAACACCAATGCCTTTCTTAAAATCAATAAACAGAAGTATATATTTTTAAACCTGCATATTTAGCTAAAAGAAA
The DNA here is from genome assembly GCF_036934945.1 of Oncorhynchus masou masou. Classification (NCBI taxonomy): domain Eukaryota; kingdom Metazoa; phylum Chordata; class Actinopteri; order Salmoniformes; family Salmonidae; genus Oncorhynchus; species Oncorhynchus masou. The sequence goes on from NW_027016785.1 coordinate 1,119, forward strand.
TCCAGGTTAGCAGGCAATATTAACCAGACGAAATTTTGTCACTTCTCTTGCGTTCATTGCACGCAGAGTCGAGGTATATGCAACAGTTTGGGCAGCCTGGCTCATTGCGAACTAATTTGCCAGAATTTTACATAATTTGACATAACTTTGAAGGTTGTGCAATGTAACAGGAATATTTAGACTTCGGGATGCCACCCATTAGATAAAATACGGAAGGTTTTGTATTTCACTGAAAGAATAAACCTTTTGTTTTCGAAATGATAGTTTCCTGATTCGACCATTTTAATGACCTAAGGCTCGTATTTCTGTGTGTTATGTTATAATTAAGTCTATGATTTGATAGAGCAGTCTGACTGAGCGATGGTCGGCACCAGCAGGCTCGTAAGCATTCATTCAAACAGCACTTGCGTGCGATTTGCCAATAGCTCTTCGCAATATGCTTCAAGCATTGAGCTGTTTATGACTTCAAGCCTATCAACTCCCGAGATGAGGCTGGTGTAACCGAAGTGAAATGGCTAGCTAGTTAGCTCGCGCTAATAGTGTTTCAAACGTCACTCACTCTGAGACTTGGACTAGTTGTTCCCCTTGCTCTGTATGGGTAATGCTGCTTCGAGTGTGGGTTCGAGCCCAGGTAGCGGCGAGGAGAGGGATGGAAGCTATACTGTTACACTGGCAATACTTAAGTGCCTATAAGAACATCCAATATTCAAAAGTATATGAAATACAAATGTTATAGAGAGAAATAGTCCTATGATTCCTATAATAACT
>NW_027016786.1:0-1885 GCF_036934945.1 Oncorhynchus masou masou
AGGGATGAGATTATGGAGGTCCTCCAATCAGGTGTGAGGGTGGGATGGGATTATGGAGGTCCTCCAATCAGGGATGAGATTATGGAGGTCCTCCAATCAGGGATGAGATTATGGAGGTCCTCCAATCAGGTGGGATGGGATTATGGAGGTCCTCCAATCAGGGATGAGATTATGGAGGTCCTCCAATCAGGTGTGAGGGTGGGATGGGATTATGGAGGTCCTCCAATCAGGGGTGAGGGTAGGAATGTGATTATTGTATGTTTTACATTTAGCTATCTATGTTTTGTGTTTTTGTTTCATGCTGTGTGTCTGCTGGTCCTGGTAGATTCATGCTGCGTGTCTGCTGGTCCTGGTAGATTCATGCTGCGTGTCTGCTGGTCCTGGTAGATTCATGAGGTGTCTGCTGGTCCTGGTAGATTCATGCTAAGTGTCTGCCGGTCCTGGTAGATTCATGCTGCGTGTCTGCTGGTCCTGGTAGATTCATGCTGCGTGTCTGCTGGTCCTGGTAGATTCATGCTGCGTGTCTGCTGGTCCTGGTAGATTCATGCTGCGTGTCTGCTGGTCCTGGTAGATTCATGCTGCTGCTGCTGGTCCTGGTAGATTCATGAGGTGTGTCTGCTGGTAGATTCATGCTGTGTGTCTGCTGGTCCTGGTAGATTCATGCTGTGTGTCTGCTGGTCCTGGTAGATTCATGCTGTGTGTCTGCTGGTCCTGGTAGATTCATGAAGTGTGCTGGTCCTGGTAGATTCGAAGTGTCTGCTGGTCCTGGTAGATTCATGAAGTGTCTGCTGGTCCTGGTAGATTCATGAAGTGTCTGTTGGTCCTGGTAGATTCATGAAGTGTCTGCTGGTCCTGGTAGATCCATGCTGCGTGTCTTGCTGGTCCTGTAGATTCATGTCTGTCTGCTGGTCCTGGTAGATTCATGCTGCGTGTCTGCTGGTCCTGGTAGATTCATGCTGTGTGTCTGCTGGTCCTGGTAGATTCATGCTGTGTCTGCTGGTCCTGTAGATTCATGCTGTGTGTCTGCTGGTCCTGGTAGATTCATGCTGTGTGTCTGCTGGTCCTGGTAGATTCATGAAGTGTCTGCTGGTCCTGGTAGATTCATGAGGTGTCTGCTGGTCCTGGTAGCGAAGTGTCTGCTGGTCCTGGTAGATTCATGAAGTGTCTGCTGGTCCTGGCAGATTCATGAAGCGCGTTTGCTGGTCCGGTAGATTCATGAAGTGTCTGCTGGTCCTGGTAGATTCATGAAGGTCTGGCGGTCCTGGTAGATTCAGCGCTGCGTGTCTGCTGGTCCCGGTAGATTCATGCTGCGTGTCTGCTGGTCCTGGTAGATTCATGCTGTGTGTCTGCTGGTCCTGGTAGATTCATGCTGTGTGTCTGCTGGTCCTGGTAGATTCATGCTGTGTGTCTGCTGGTCCTGGTAGATTCATGAGGTGTCTGCTGGTCCTGGTAGATTCATGAGGTGTCTGCTGGTCCTGGTAGATTCATGCTGCGTGTCTGCTGGTCCTGGTAGATTCATGCTGTGTGTCTGCTGGTCCTGGTAGATTCATGAGGTGTCTGCTGGTCCTGGTAGATTCATGAAGTGTCTGCTGGTCCTGGTAGATTCATGAAGTGTCTGCTGGTCCTGGTAGATTCATGCTGTGTGTCTGCTGGTCCTGGTAGATTCATGAAGTGTCTGCTGGTCCTGGTAGATTCATGAAGTGTCTGCTGGTCCTGGTAGATTCATGCTGCGTGTCTGCTGGTCCTGGTAGATTCATGCTGCGTGTCTGCTGGTCCTGGTAGATTCATGCTGTGTGTCTGCTGGTCCTGGTAGATTCATGCTGCGTGTCTGCTGGTCCTGGTAGATTCATGCTGTGTCTGCTGGTCCTGGTAGATTCATGCTGCG
>NW_027016787.1:0-1884 GCF_036934945.1 Oncorhynchus masou masou
ACTTCTCCAACACTTAGTTTTTGCATTACTAAAACCAAATTGAACATGTTTCATTATTTATTTGAAGGCTAAATTGATTTTTTATTTATGTATTATATTAAGTTAAAATAAGTGTTCATTTCACTATTATTAATTGTCATTATTAAAATAAATCACTTTTACATTTTTTTTTATTTAAAAAAAAAAAAAAAAGTAATGATTAATCAGTATCGGCTTTTTTTGATCCTCAATAATCGATTACGACCTCAAGTCAGTAGCATGAAATACCATCTACCTTCTAATTGAAACAGTTCGACTGCAACATTTCATGCAGTGGGAAGTTGGAATGAACAACACACACTTACAGTGGGGAGACCAAGTATTTGATTCACTGCCGATTTTGCAGGTTTTCCAACTTACAAAGCATGTAGAGGTCTGTAATTTTTATCATAGGTACACCTTCAACTGTGAGAGACAGAATCTAAAACAAAAATCCCATAAAACCACATTGTATGATTTTTAAATAATTAATTTGCATTTTATTACATGACATAAGTATTTGATCACCGACCAACCAGTAAGAATTCCGGCTCTCACAGACCTGTTAGTTTTTCTTTAAGAAGCCCTCCTGTTCTCCACTCATTACCTGTATTAACTGCACCTGTTTGAACTCGTTACCTGTATAAAAGTCACCTGTCCACACACACTCAATCAAACAGACTCCAACCTCTCCACAATGGCCAAGACCAGAGAGCTGTGTAAGGACATCAGGGTTAAATTTTAGACCTGCACAAGGCTGGGATGGGCTACAGGACAATAGGCAAGCAGCTTGGTGAGAAGGCAACAACTGCTGGCGCCATTATTAGAAAATGGAAGGAAGTTCAAGATGACGGTCAATCACCCTCGGTCTGGGGGCTCCATACAAGATCTCACCTCGTGGGGCATCAATGATCATAGGGAAGGTGAGGATCAGCCCAGAACTACACTACAGCTCTCTTCAGGTCAATGACCTGAAGGCTGGGACCACAGTCTCAAATAAAACCATTAGTAACACACTACGCCTTCATGGATTAAAATCCTGCAGCGCACGCAAGGTCCCCGTGCTCAAGCCAACGTATCTCCAGGCCCATCTGAAGTTTGGCAATGACCATCTGGATGATCCAGAGGAGGAATGGGAAAAGTTCATGTGGTCTGATGAGACATAGAGCTTTTTGGTCTTAACTCCACTCGCCGTGTTTGGAGGAAGACGAAGGATGAGTACAACCCCAAGAACACCATCCCAATCGTGAAGCATGGAGGTGGAAACATAATTCTTTGGGGATGCTTTTCTGCAAATGGGACAGGACAACTGCACCGTATTGAGGGGAGGATGGATGGGGCCATGTATTGCGAGATCTTGGCCAACAACCTCCTTCCCTCAGTAAGAGCATTGAAGATGGGTCGTGGCTGGGTCTTCAAGCATGATAACGACCCGAAACACACAGCCAGGGCAATTAAGGAGTAGCCCCCGTAAGAAGCATCTCAAGGTCCTGGAGTGGCCTAGCCAGTCTCCAGACCTGAACCCAATAGAACATCTTTGGAGGGAGCTGAAAGTCCGTGTTGCCCGGCGACAGCCCTGAAACCTGAAGGATGTGGAGAAGGTCTGTATGGAGGAGTGGGCCAGAATCCCTGCTGCAGTGTGTGCAAACCCGGTCAAGAACTACAGGAAACAAGTTCTGCTTTTCTGATGTATCAAATACTTATGTCATGCAATAAAATGCAAATTAACTTAAAAATCATACAATGTGATTTTCTGGATTTTTGTTTTAGATTCCGTCTCTCACAGTTGAAGTGTACCTATGATAAAAATTAGACCTCTACATGCTTTGTAAGATGAAAACCTGCAAAAATAAGCAGTGTATCAAA